>NC_081788.1:2530180-2677622 GCF_963082965.1 Carassius carassius
GCGTAGTCAGAATGATATAGTGATGAATCCTCTTTATATCGTACATTCGACCAATTGTTGGGGGAGAGGTCGTGTTCCGACCGATGTTGAGACGGGGCGTTGCACTCAAAAGTGGAGGATGGTGAAGGGGCCCTGCTTAGGGTTTGACTTGCGAGAAATATTAAGAACAAACTTGTATCTGATATAAACTAGGATAGTATAATAATATAACGTAAAAGATCAAATATTTTATGAAATCAAGCAAATTCACAGAGATATTGCGGCGTATGAACAAAGAGGTTGATGGCAAAACTAGGAAACAATCCGCGAGGCCTAGGAATTACACTTAGTTAGTGAAAATAAGATAAGAATGTGAAAGTCCGTTTAAACAAATTTAAGCAGAAAGAATGAGCAAAGTCCTGGAAGCATACGATTGTACTTGTTTCTTAGTGTAATGCGATGAGAAAGTTTGTGGTTTACAGTTCACTACGGCGTGATGAGATCTAGCATCCATTAAACACAGTGAAGTCAAGAAATCTCACAATTTTAGGGGGAAAGAGTTAGAACAAAAATTTGGCTATGCGGTGTTAGGCTATATTGTTCTCATGGTCATTATAAAGTTTTGTATGTTTATTTTCATTTAAACATATTAATGAACACTGTTACAGATTTTATCTTAGTAACGTGCAATACAATAGTTTGTTAAAAGATAACGCTATGGGCTGTTTGAGTAACACTGTCGTCTCCGATGCTTGAAGTTTTCACCGCTTACTGGCACCCCACTAACCTAAACCTGTAACTCAATCATAATTATTTAAAATAACTATAAACTTCATGCATGACACCTATGTAACTGACTAAAACTAATATGCATGCTAAACAAACATTTGCATTTGTGAAAAAATGAAGTGAATTAATAGATGTCAGAAACAGTCACCTCATGTTTTCTTAAAGAAGAACAGGGGCCTCATTTATAAAGCGTGCGTACGCACAAAACGGGGCTGGAAACGTACGTACGCCAGTTCCCACGCAAAGGTTGTGATCTATAAAAAACAAACTTGACGGGAGAATGTGCGCACCTTTAAGCAAACTTTGAGCCGTGCGTACGCACATTCTGGAGACAAAGGGAATTGGCGACACCGATGGTGAGGTCGTGAACTGAAGTTAGATTGTAGAAAATAAATGTGAGAAGAACGATTATAAGAATGAATGACATTTAATTTTCACTCCATTTCATACGTTATATCCACATTATCATGAAGATTAAATCCAACAGTGTTATTTGTGCCGATTGTTTTAGGCTATATACATCTAGTAAAATCCAAACGTAATTCAAAATGTATTAAAAGTAAAATAAAATAATAATCAGCGCTGCCTTACAGTCACATTGTCCACAACGGGAGCACAGGAGGACATGGCGCGATACATGTGATAGCCTACAGAATAGCATGAAATACCCTTTTATTAGAGAACTGCAGAACACAGTGTAAAAAGGAAATATTTTCCTTAATGTACATAGCCTATATCATAAAATGTCAAAGTCTGCAAATACAGTCATGAAGCACAATCGCTACTCATCATCGGTCCTAACTATTACGGTGTTCATTACAAAACCGTCAAGAAGCATGTGTTCACTATAACATTTTCGTCTTAAATTTTCGCCCACAAATTAATTAAGTGATTTTGTCAAGGTGTTAACGATCAGTCTATTTGCTAGAAACATATAAATTCTCCGGTGACCCGGGTATGTAATGCTTCATGATGGCACTCCTGGCACTGTTGGAGGATTACGCTAATGGCAGAATAAGGAGAGAACGAGTTTTCAGGGACCATGATGATTTCCTGGCCCATGATGATGACTGGCTAATAAGCCGATTTAGATTCCCTAGAGCTGTGCTCTTGGATCTATGTGCTGAATTGGGTCCAGTATTAGAGAGGGCAACACGCCGGAACCATGCCATCCCAGTCCAAATACAAGTCCTCACCACTCTGGGGTTCTTGGCAACCGGCTGTTTCCAGCGGGAATTGGCAGACAGGTAAATTAATAATATAAAAAAACTATAAGTAATCCTCAAATTTGTCTCTAAGACCTTTTTGTATATGAAATAATTCTATTGGAATCTATCATCTCACCCTATAGGTCTGGTATATCACAGCCGTCCCTGAGTGCCATAATATCTGTCGTTTTAAATGGTATACTTAATATGGTTAGTCGATACATCAGGTTCCCCTACACTGTGCGAGAACAGGCCGAAATTAAAACGCAATTTGCAGCAATGTCTGGTTTCCCAAATGTAATCGGCGCAATTGACTGCACTCATGTTGCTATAAGGGCACCATCTGAAAATGAATTTGCTTATGTTAATAGAAAGCATGTGCATTCTATTAATGTGCAAATCATATGTGACTCCAACATGACCCTCACAAACATTGTGGCACGCTGGCCTGGTTCAACACATGATTCCTTTATCTTGACACATAGCAGTGTAGGGAACAGACTAAATGCAGGCGCAGTACGTGATGGCTGGCTTCTTGGTGAGTTTAACAATATTAAAAAGTAGAAACTGTAACAATTTTGTTTTTAATATAATTATAACCTGCAGGCGACAGTGGCTACCCCCTGAGACGCTGGCTCCTCACCCCATTTTTAAACCCGCAGAGCGCAGAGGAAACTTATTATAACGAGGTCCACTCTCGTGCCCGCGCAGTTGTGGAGCGTGCCATCGGCATCCTGAAATGCAGATGGCGTGCTCTGGATGCCTCGGGTGGCAGACTTTTATACCATCCAGCAAAAGTGTGCAAGATTGTCAGGGCGTGTGGTGTTTTGCACAATATAGCACTGAGAAACGGTATTCCTCTCCCTCCTGATCTCCCTCTACCCCAGCATTACGACCCCGAGCCACAGCCCCCTGGCCGACAAGAGGGATATCAACGAGGTGCAAGAATCCGTGAGGATGTCATGCGGCGTTTGTAAAGAAAGACAAAACTCAAGGTTCATGTTTTAACTGCATCTTTTAATGATTGTGCAATTTCTTGCATCACTTCTCTCATCTGCCGTAGCTCATCTGCAACCCTGTTGACAGCGTTTATTGTCTCTCGCTGTAACTGCAGGACTGCGTCAGTGAGTACCCGACCACTTTTGGACGTGCCAGACGCAGAAGGGGCACTGCTTTGAGCCGGACGCTGTGCATCTGCATCTGAGAACCCCTCACCCTGAACCTCCTGTTCATTTACAGCTTCAGACTCCGGAAGGACTGGAGGACAAACAATTGGCAACATTTATCCATTTATCACCCCACACACTCAAATGTACAGCGTTAATGATTAAAAATCGGTTTAACCTTGCTCCTCTGTGGTTTCAGTCACGTCAGTGTCTCCCTCCTTTTCCGACACAATACCACACACGCTGACCTCCCCAATTATAGCCGCGATTTTGCTGTCCACTGATGTGAGATCAGCTGTACATGGGCCCCCACCAGTTGCAGCCACGCTCTGGCGGTGGGAGGACAGTTTTCTCTTTGCCTCCACCTTGAATGAATGAGAATCTTTATTTCACATATTTTGCATACTGTAAGCACATGTAAATAAAACTTTTTGAAAATCAATATTGCTATTTATATAGGTATATAGCCTAATAAAACACAAATGTAATATGTTGGTAAAAAAAAAATTTGTATACCTTCAGGTCGGACCATTTTTTCTTTAATTCTGCAACTGTCCGTTCTGTCCCACTGACACAATTGACGGCAGAAGCAATACTTTGCCACTCGCACTGCTTCTTTTTATTAGTGACCCCACTGCTGTGGCCACCAAATAACACAGTTTTCCGAGCCTCCACCTCCCCTACAAGTGTTTCAATCTCAGTATCTGAGAAATTACGTTTTTTTCCTCTTTTCTCACCTGTCGCCATTATTAAAATTAGGCTAACAGAAATGCACGTTTTCACTTTCTTGGATTAATTAATTGGCGGGTCGCATGCCAGTTTTCCAGGTATATATGGGATTCCACTCTCATTTACATGCTGATCAGCAATCATGAGGTGATTTGCATTGACTATTTATGGTTAAAAATGGGCGTGTACAGGGCGGGATATGAGGCTGGTTCACGTACGCACATCTGCGGGTGATCTGTGATTTATAAAGGGAACATTGCTTACAGGTGTGCGTACGCACGGTTTTATAAATCGGAATATTTTTTGGCGTACGCCATTTTTGGCTTTTGGGCGCACGTAAACTTTTAGTAAAGATCCTACGCATAGTTTTATAAATGAGACCCCAGGTTATTTAGACATGACAAAGTGTGGTTTCTGGATTAGACCTTAAGCACAATGAATGACTAAAACAGTAAAAATCATCCCGCCTCTCACTTAAATGAACAACTTATCAACAGCAGTTTATTTATTGAAGTACTGTTTAGAGATGCATACAATGAAAATACCACATCCATGACATCCACGACTTGTGTCATTTTATACGTAATAGTTGTAACAGAGACTCACTTTTCATGTTGAAGCCTAGTGTCTCGCCGCCAATCATTAATTCATGTAAACCCACATCACATGTTTAAAGACTGTACAAAGACAACCAAACAATAATGTATACAGTAGTAGAAAAAAGCTATTCACAGAGTTGCATTAAAACTTTCACACTAGTTTAGAAGAGTGGATCTCGGCATACAGATACCTATTTCTGATGGCTAGACATAGTTCCTGTATAAAAGACTATATCTATATAACCTTTTCAGGTGAATGTAGTGTAGTGTTATGGTTCTTAATCGCGATCACGTTACAATAAGATGACATAGTCCGTCTATCAAATCCATCAAAAGTGTACAAACAGAAAAATTTACCACTCGGTAGATGCTAATACTTATGACCTTATACTTACAAATACTTATGTGCATGGGGTGTACACATAGACCTATGCTTTAATGTCAAGCGGGAATGTTGAATGAAACGAATACGACGAGTAAAATGTGAATATTGTCATCAGCTATACGAACAACGGGTCTAAATCTAGTGCCGTAAGAAAAGAAAAAAAAAAAAAGAAAAAAGAAGACTGCAACTTTTATAAGAATATACACAAATGGTCATGATCGGGAAATTTCCACATTCATATGCTGATTTTCTTAGTGATTCGGTTACACACACTCTAAAAAATAAAACATTGGGTCAACAAAAAAAAATATGTTAACGTTTTCCACTAGAATCTTTATGTTAAGACTACTGGCAGAATTACATTAATTCAAAGCGATGTTTTGAGTATGGTGAATTACCTTTTAGGCCACAATAAAACACATTTCTAAGTAACATGAACTTAATAATTTTCAATATGAATGCAAGTAATTAAGTTGATCCAACATAAGGTTTTAAGTAAGGTGAAGACGTTTTTAGGCCACAGTAAAAAGCATTTCTAAGTAACATGAACTCAATAATTTCCAACATGAATGCAAGTAATTAAGTTGAGCCAACACAATGTTTTAAGTAAGGTGAAGAAGTTTTTTGGCCACAATAAAACACATTTCTAAGTAACATGAACTTAATAATTAAGTTGAGCCCTGTCCTATAATAAAGACATTTTCCTGTGTTTTCCAGGAGGGAAAACAGAAAGATGACAAACACATTCTCAAAGGTTGATAGATTTATTTTATATTTATTTATTTAGCACTAAATCCTTAAAAGTGCAAACAGCAGCATTTGTAGGCTACATTCTCCTAAGACACAAAACATGTCTTTAATAATTGCACTGTCCATGGAGCGGACCTGAGTCACATTTCACTGCTGGTTATACAGGTCCTTCTCAAATAATTAGCATATTGTGATAAAGTTCATTATTTTCCATAATGTAATGATAAAAATTAAACTTTCATATATTTTAGATTCATTGCACATTACAACTGAAATACTTCAGGTCTTTTATTGTTTTAATACTGATGATTTTGGCATACAGCTCATGAAAACCCAAAATTCCTATCTCAAACAATTAGCATATCATGAAAAAAGGTTCTCTAAACAAGCTATTAACCTAATCATCTGAATCAACTAGTTAACTGTAAACACCTGCAAAAGATTCCTGAGGCTTTTAAAAACTCCCAGCCTGGTTCATTACTCAAAACCGCAATCATGGGTAAGACTGCTGACCAGAAAGCCATCATTGACACCCTCAAGCGAGAGGGTAAGACACAGAAAGAAATTTCTGAATGAACAGGCTGTTCCCAGAGTGCTGTATCAAGGCACCTCAGTGGGAAGTCTGTGGGAAGGAAAAAGTGTGGCAAAAAACGCTGCACAACGAGAAGAGGTGACCGGACCCTGAGGAAGATTGTGGAGAAGGACCGATTCCAGACCTTGGGGGACCTGCGGAAGCAGTGGACTGAGTCTGGAGTAGAAACATCCAGAGCCACCGTGCACAGGTGTGTGCAAGAAATGGGCTACAGGTGCCGCATTCCCCAGGTCAAGCCACTTTTGAACCAGAAACAGCAGCAGAAGCGCCTGACCTGGGCTACAGAGAAGCAGCACTGGACTTTTGGACAAATTTTGCATGTCATTCGGAAATCAAGGTGCCAGAGTCTGGAGGAAAACTGGGGAGAAGGAAATGCCAAAATACCTGAAGTCCAGTGTCAAGAACCCACAGTCAGTGATGGTCTGGGGTGCCATGTCAGCTGCTGGTGTTGGTCCACTGTGTTTTATCAAGGGCAGGGTCAATGCAGCTAGCTATCAGGAGATTTTGGAGCACTTCATGCTTCCATCTGCTGAAAAGCTTTATGGAGATGAAGATTTCGTTTTTCAGCACGACCTGGCACCTGCTCACAGTGCCAAAACCAATGGTAAATGGTTTACTGACCATGGTATTACTGTGCTCAATTGGCCTGCCAACTCTCCTGACCTGAACCCCATAGAGAATCTGTGGGATATTGTGAAGAGAAAGTTGAGAGACGCAGGACCCAACACTCTGGATGAGCTTAAGGCCGCTATCGAAGCATCCTGGGCCTCCATAACAACTCAGCAGTGCCACAGGCTGATTGCCTCCATGCCACGCTGCATTGAAGCAGTAATTTCTGCAAAAGGATTCCCGACCAAGTATTGAGTGCATAACTGAACATAATTATTTGAAGGTTGACTTTTTTTGTATTAAAAACACTTTTCTTGTATTGGTCGGATGAAATATGCTAATTTTTTGAGACAGGCATTTTGGGTTTTCATGAGCTGTATGCCAAAATCATCGGTATTAAAACAATAAAAGACCTGAAATATTTCAGTTGGTGTGCAATGAATCTAAAATATATATGAAAGTTTATTTTTTATCATTACATTATGGAAAATAATGAACTTTATAACAATATGCTAATTTTTTGAGAAGGACCTGTATATGCTATTTATAATTTTGTATGTGACGAATATAAATCTTGAATCTTGTACCCAGAAGTTTTATGAGGAGGAACAGTGTTATAAAATTAAGTAAAACCCTGTGCATGAACCACCATCCTTATGTACACATGAAAATGATTTTTTAAAAAAATTACAGGTGGCTGTACATTCCAGGCACTAATTTCAACATCAAATGAGCAAAGCTTCTTTCAATAAACTTTGGCAGTACTTACATTATCATCTCTTCTCTCATCAATATCAGACTGCTCATACTCCTGACTAACTTAAGGAAAAATATCCAGCAAAAGAAGGCATCGATGATGTCCATCTTCATCACTTGCATCGCAAAGTCTCCGTCGAGCTCCTCCACATCCTTGAAGAAATTAAAAGATGTTAGGAAGTATAAAATACATGGCTCAAGCTCTTCAGGGTGATGTGCATAAGGGAATGAAGGGTGACCATGTACTTCAAAGCCTAGCCCACAGGAGGCTGGTGCACGGGATTGAAACGGCCATATCTCCACATGGGAAGGCTACAGAGACATGCAGTGCAAACAAAAGTAAAAATTAAAAGTATACTCAATTACTTACATGGTACTGTTTGAAAAGGTCCTCTTCCTCTTCAAGATAGACTATGAGGCAGCGAATGGCAATTTCTCTCCGCCTTTCAACTGTGTTGTCCTGATTCAAGTGTAACCCAAATCACGATTTGAAAAAAAAAAAAAATAACAAAAAGAGTGTTAGTTAGGGACCTAAGTAGGGAGATAAATTAAGTAAAATGATTCAAGGAGGTGTGTGTGTGAACACAACTGATTTATTTACGGTGGATCTGAATTACAAAAGTTAAGTGTTAATGTTTCTGTCTCACCCTGTATCTCTTCACGGCTTTCTTTAGTACTGGATCACGGCAGAAAGTCACGCCTACACACACACACACGACAGTATTTTAAATTTCATTCAATTTTAGTATTTCTTCAATTCAGTAACTAAATAAGTTTCACCTGTGTTATTGTCACTAATTGTAGATGGACTCTGACCGCTCCTCACCTCAGGGGAAGGAGAAGGTGATGTCTGGTTTGTCCTGAGAGGCTGACCAAGTCTCAACTTGAAACCTTTGTGCACGACACCAGGATACCAGGAAAAGATGAAGGCGAGTTTTTTGTCCTTGCAAGGCACACGGCAAAGAGACTGAAGACCTGAGTAGAGAGATAAATTAAGTAAAATTATTTGAAACGTGTTACAGCCGTGGCAGGGTGACCCACCAGTGGCCAAGTGTGTTTTTTATGATGGGGGCCATTCTTAAAGCAAGCCTTGTAATGCTGGTAATAGGATAAATTACAACACAAAAATGTCAAGGAAATTATAAGGGTTGCTCACGGAGGATGGATATTTTAGTGCAAACAAAACAATTATTCATCATGAATTCACAATCTATATTTTAAATAACACACATGAAATTACTGACTTTAATTATGCATATTTTTAAACAGCTTTCCAATCACTATTAATCTTTTTAGCACCATTTTTTAATTGTGATATATTTCTCTTTTAATCATACATGTAACAGTCACAACTTATTTCCCTTTCAAAACATTTAAATGAACTGTATTACCATTACTGTCCAACGTAAAGCAAGCATTTTCTTAGAAATTAACCTGTGTACTTATCAATTCAAATCAGACATTCAGTTTAATTGTATGGTCACTACAACTACACTACACTTTCTTCCGATCTATCATCGTGTCAATTCTCAGTTGATTTTGATAGTAATATCAATTTTGATTAATATGCACGAGGGAGGGAGAGCAAGACAGAAGACTGTGAGAGCGTGCGCGCGGCCGGAGGAGGGTCTCTCTCTCTCTCTGCTCGTTCTCTCAGTAACATGCGCGGACGCCTGTCACAACTAGCAGGCAGTAATTTACATCACTCACGGATCAAATAAGGCTTTCCACTTATCACTCCACGCAGGTTCTGTTCATAGACAGTAGGTTTTGTTACTGAAGAATCCAACACGAGACAACAATATTGAGTAGCCTAACTGTTGCATGATTGGCTGTTAACGTGTCACTCCCTACTTTGCTAGGTTACCAGAGAGCGAGTGCCTTTGTTCATGCAACCAAACTTGCTTCGCAAGTTCTGGTTTCTTCCGACGAAGAAAACAAAAATATATCGAACGTTTTATCGAACGCATTTTTTATTCATATTGATTACATGTCTATCTTACATTTTATTCATAAACCTTAAAAACACACTCTTTTGTAGTAAAATACGAGCAGAAGATAAAAAAATGGAATTCCAAAAAATGTAAATGGTAAAAAACTAAATTTGGAAAAATAAATAAAACGAAATTTAGGAAAAAATAAAACGGAATTCATAGGGCCTTACATAACTCCGACTGGTTTTGAGCAAGCAAAGTATTTGAACAAATAGTCAGTGTAGCTACTCAATCAGTGACAGGCTACAGCTATGTTAGCTAACTTTAGGTCGGCACACAGACTATAACGTTACTATCAACACTTCCTTAACTTTTAGAGTAAGGACTTGCAGATTTCGGTATTCGGTTACAGTAGGCTACCACCAACTGAATCCTGAGCAAATGTGAATATGTGTAATTAAGCATAAAATTACTTACCATTCACCACATGCTTCACTCGTCTCGTCTGGTTTTGAACATGGGCGCGGAAACTGTGGGCCGTTTACACTCATCAAATAGTTTTTTACATTAACAGAACTTAAAATTAAATTGTTTTTTGATTAACTGAAAATGTTAAGCTCTGACAAGTCATGAAAGTATATTTCATCAATAGGCATAATTTGTGTGTCATCCCAACTCAATAAAATAACAATTAAAATTAAAAAGTCTAACAGTATCTCAGAACTTGATTTTTTATTTCACAACGATATATAAATTTAAGTAATGACTAAAGGTCCTCTGAATTAGTTTTTAGAGTGCAGGTATTCTGTGTGCACAACATTACTTTATTTTTTATATATATAGTGTCGAAGTTTAACAACCTCAAACCTGAATTTCTAATTTTGACTGTAATGATGAGATGTTTTTCAGTTGAAAGTGTTAAACTGCACTGAAAAAAAAACAATATGGTATTTACATAAAATATAGTGCATCATTTTTGCATCCCTTTCCTTAAGTAAATGTAACATGCAATTTTAAGCAGTGTTACCTTAAAATCTTTAGTTGACAATCATAACATATTTGAGTATCCCAATGAACAAATGTATTAGTTGGTGTAACACAATATTTTAAGTAGATTTTACTAATACATTTATTTATAAATTTAACTAAAACTAATAAATGTAAGTTATTT
Source organism: Carassius carassius (assembly GCF_963082965.1). NCBI lineage: Eukaryota > Metazoa > Chordata > Actinopteri > Cypriniformes > Cyprinidae > Carassius > Carassius carassius. Next base: position 2,540,848 of record NC_081788.1, read on the forward strand.
CTACAATAAAAGTGTTGCTAACCCCATTATAAAATGTAAACTCATTTAGATTGATAATTTTAAGTTTTTGTAGGTACTGCTCAATGCTTAAATTAGTTATATATAACAATGAGTGGAAGTCATGACAAACGACAAGTGAATATTAAATGTAAAATATATTTTTTTTTTTTACAAATGCAACTTAAAATCTTTTAAACATTTTTAAAAACAATTTTAAAAATGACAATACAGTAAAAATACTGAACAGTAAGTATCAACATGCTTTTTTATATTTGCAGTGTTGTATGTGTGTGTGTGTGAGTGTGGTATATATTACACGATGTTTGAGGGGTTGTTTGCTGTGAACTGCTGAGTATGTAATGTGCGGTGTTGTATGCATTTTTACTTGCATGTGTGAGTTTTACAATGTACTGTTAAATGCATTACAGTTCGTATCGATTGCTAACCCACAATTCGTGAAACAATTCACCATTCTCTCACATTTATAAACACAACCTCAAAACTACACACCAACTTGTGCAAACTTCAAACTTCCAGGTCAAAATCAAACAGTTTAGTCAAAACATGTTTTCTTTTGTTAGACTCAAACTTTGGCCACAGACGATACACAAACCTGATGTTCAAGGTTTCAAAACACTGTTAAAAAGACCTCCTTTTGGGAAATAGGAATCCTTTTGGTAGTCACTGATTCTTACAATATACGACATAAATAGAAGGATGCGGATACAGTAAAATACAACTATAAACTTTAAGAAAAGTATGGAATGTTGGTATGGATGGTATTAAAACTTGGAAGATCATGCTAAAAATAACAACTTTAAAGAATCTAAAGTGATTAATGCATAACACATCTAATATAATATAATCATATATATGATATAATATAAATTATTATTTATTATATAATATTATATAAAAACAAAAATATTATAGGTAATATATATGATCATTTTGTTGAATTAAGAATCAGCGGACATCAGATGTAGTGGGGGTACTGATTATTTAAACATTACATTAATGTTAGCTTTGAAATAATGTACCCCATTGACTTAGATCATATGGTCTGGAACTCCACCCTCGCTGTGAGGCGTCTGTGAAGCACCCCTTCAGGTTTCACATACAGGAGAATACCCCTACTAGGATCTGGGAGATTCTGTTTATGATTTAACTTTAAACATTTTATTTTATTTTTTAAGTTGTATTATTTTATTTTGGGGATTTTTCATTCATGTTTGGACATCTCTTACCAGTCTAAAACATTTAAGGGATAATTTTTTATATGTATCATCAGAAATGTTTATTTTATATACTATGCTATATATAATCACATTTAAAATAAGAAAAATGTTCTTCTTTTTTAAAAGAAGAGAATGGTGTGTTTTATAAGTTCGATTAACTTAAATGTTGAATACTTTTTTGAATGAATGAATGAATTGCTTTAGTAGCCTGATGTCATTATATAATTATTTATTTCCATATTCTTTAACCCCTGGAGTGCGAGGGGGTTTTGGGGGACTGGAGATATTTTGGCATCCCCCGATATTGGTGTTTTTCATTATCTTAAAACGTATTAATGGCTAAAGTCTCAATATATGCATAAATATGTGAGCAGCATGATTGTGATTGTACATGTCTGTAATTTTGAGAAGGAAGTGTTTATGACCAGTTTTTGTTTAAAATATGTTTAAAACGTGTTTTATAAGCTCAATAAACATAAGTATTGGTTGAATACATGATTAAAATGTATGATAAATGATTTGCTTTGGTTTAGTAACATGTGTGTAACCGCAATGTGTTTTATATGTTTGATGAACTTGTTTAAAATGTATGTTCTGCTTTAGTAACGTTATCATATATAATTTTTTATTTTTTCATATTCTTTAAAACAGAGATAAGTCTCTTTTTAATTTGATATGTTCATGTATATGTCTGCTTGTTTATATGATTTATCAGAATACAAATTTGTATAGTGGCATGAATATTACACTGATATAACAAGGTACATGTGGTTTATGATGAAATTTATTGAGTAGTCATAATTCAGATAGCTTAAAAACTAAATTTAATAAAAATGTATGAGCATGCAGAATTGTATTGTGTGGTGGTAGGTGTACAGTTAAAATAAATAATTATACAGCTTTTGAAAAAGATCAGTTATACTACTGTTTACTGTGTTGGTAGGTTTAGGGGGTGATACAATAATCATTAATATGATGTGCATATGAATATAAAAGGTTTTAAATATAATATAGAAAATGTTTTGCAACAATTAATGTGAATTGAATTTAACTGACTTGTGTCAATGACATGTCAGGGTTCCTCAATAGACCATATTCTTCGTTCTGTTCAATTATATATTTTTTCCACGATCCTGGTAAAATTTATATTTTTAGTGATGACTAAAACTATTGTAAATGTTTTGTTTTATATTGTTTGTGAATGTATAATGTGTTTATTTTCATTTAAAAGAAGAAAATAAGACTTGGAGACGAATGATTGTGTACACTACACATGCATGAGAGGGAGAGAGAGAGAGAGACATGAATGCAATGTAATACCCACGCCACGTGGTCCACAGATGCGTCTTTGGATAGAGAGCGATACGGATAACATTGACGAATAACCGACAATAACCCGGAAAAAACTACAAATGGTCACGTTGAATGGATAGTTCACATGTTTTAACACAGAAGGTAGAGTGTAAAGAGATGGGGATTGAATCTCACAAAATTGACAGGAGCGGCTGTGTCTAACACACACACACACACATGCAGAGAGACTCTAAGAGGCTGAAAAAGAGGACAATGTTTTAGAGGTTTCAACTGTACAATATTAATCTAGTTCTAAGAGTAAACTTTTATTATTTATTTCATTTAAAACCTATCATACAGTTTCTTTATCGATTGTTTTTATTTCTATTTAATTATTATGATTTTATTTTAAAACTTTTATTATACAACTTCTTTATTGATTGTTTTATTTTGATTTTAATTATTATGATTTTTATTTACAACTTTTTTTATTATACAGTTTCTTTATTGATTGTTTTATTTCCATTTAATTAATAGGATTTTATTTTAAAACTTTTATTATACAACTTCTTTATTGATTGTTTTAATTTCCATTTAATTATTAGGATTTTATTTTAAAACCTTTGTTATACAACTTTATTGATTGTTTTTACTTTAATTATTTTATTTTAAATCTTTTATTATACATCCTTTTTATTGATTGTTATATTTTAAATCTTTTATTTACATTTAATTCTTGGAATTTTTATTTAAAACCTTTATTATATCACTGTGAAACAGATTATATCGTAACCAGATTATATTTTAAGGGTACGTACACTCATATTTTGATATGAGGTCACATCATCTTTGATCTTGATTCATTTATCTCGCACGCTGTCCGTATTTTCACAGAGAAACGTCGCCATACACAATATACTGTTGTATGGCTTTCTCGGCGCCAAAGTCAGCCTTTCCATCATCTCCTTGCCCAATTCCTTCTCGGGGGTTTTAGGTGAGTATAAGAAGTACATGTCTAAGTATTTTTCACAGCTCTTTTTCTGATTTCCTCATAAATCCGAGGTGGGTCCTATTTATCTAAGCGAATCCAATCCGATGCCGCTGGTGGAGAAACCCCGCCCCACACGTGACAGACCATAAAATCTTTCGCCCTAAGTTCACCAGTCACCGGATGGTCACGCACACACTGGATTCATCTTTCACCTAAAGCACAGCTGTCGCCGGATGGTCACGTACCAGAGGTCCGGTGAATATTTTACAAAAAGGTGACCGTCACACTTATCATTATGATAATCCTTACGACTTGATCTATTACAGACACACCTGACAAGTCACAGCTGCCAATTATTCATGGATGGTGCCATTTCATGCTGATGACGTATAACCCTGATTTATTACAAACAAATGGCATAGCAACACCTGTGATCATTAAAAGGTCATAGGTCAAGGTCAGGTGGGGGAGGGGTCAAGGTCAAAAGGTCAAGGGCATGCGGGGGAGGGGTCAAGGACAAAAATTCAAGGTTAAAATGTCATGGTCATGTGGGGGGGGGGGGGGTCAAAGGTCAAACTCATAAATCAATTTTGGACATTTGGTGCAGCATATTTACTACTCTTGCCCCTGTGGCTGCTATATCCTCATCCTCACCTGTGAGGAAAAGATCATCACCTGCTCCTGTGAATGCTACATCATCCTCATCCTCACCTTTGAAGAAAAGATCATCACCTGCTCCTGTGAATGCTATATCATCCTCATGAGGAAAAGATCATTACCTGCCCCTGTGACTGCTATATCCTCATCCTCACCTGTCAGGAAAGATCATCACATGCTCATGTGAATGCTACATCATCCTCACCTGTGAGGAAAAGATCATCGCCTGCTCCTGTGAATGCTACATCATCCTCATCCTCATCCTCATCCTCATCCTCACCTGTGAGGAAAAGATCATCACCTGCTCCTGTGAATGCTACATCATACTCATCCTCACCTGTGAGGAAAATATCATCACCTGCTCCTGTGAATGCTACATCATCCTCATCCTCATCCTCACCTGTGAGGAAAAGATCATAACCTGCTCCTGTGAATGCTACATCATCCTCATCCTCACCTGTAAAGAAAAGATCATCTCCTGCTCCTGTGAATGCTACATCATCCTCACTTGTGAGGAAAAGATCATCACCTGCTCCTGTGAATGCTACATCATCCTCATCCTTATCCTCACCTGTGAGGAAAAGATCATCACCTGCTCCTGTGAATGCTACATCATCCTCATCTTCATTCTCACCTGTGAAGAAAATATCATCACCTGCTCCTGTGAATGCTACATCATCCTCATCCTCACCTCTGAGGAAAAGATCATTACCTGCCCCTGTGACTGCTATATCCTCATCCTCACCTGTGAGGAAAAGATCATCACCTGCTCCTGTGAATGCTACATCATCCTCATCCTCACCTGTGAGGAAAAAATCATCACCTGCCCCTGTGAATGCTATATCCTCATCCTCATCCTCATCCTCACCTGTGAGGAAAAGATCATCACCTGCTCCTGTAAATGCTACATAATCCTCATCCTCATCCTCACCTGTGAGGAAAAGATCATCACCTGCTCCTGTGAATGCTACATCATACTCATCCTCATCCTCACCTGTGAGGAAAAGATCATCACCTGCTCCTGTGAATGCTACATCATCCTCATCCTCACCTAGGAGGAAAAGATCATCGCCTGCTCCTGTGAATGCTACATCATCCTCATCCTCATCCTCACCTGTGAGGAAAAGATCATCACCTGCTCCTGTGAATGCTACATCATACTCATCCTCATCCTCATCCTCAGCTGTGAGGAAAAGATCATCACCTGCTCTTGTGAATGCTACATCATCCTCATCCTCACTTGTGAGGAAAAGATCATCAACTGCTCCTGTGAATGCTACATCATACTCATCCTCATTCTCACCTATGAGGAAAAGATCATAACCTGCTCCTGTGAATGCTACATCATCCTCATCTTCACCTGTGAGGAAAATATCATCACCTGCTCCTGTGAATGCTACATCATCCTCACCTGTGAGGAAAAGATCATCGCCTGCTCCTGTGAATGCTACATCATCCTCATCCTCATCCTCATCCTCACCTGTGAGGAAAAGATCATCACCTGCTCCTGTGAATGCTACATCATACTCATCCTCATCCTCAGCTGTGAGGAAAAGATCATCACCTGCTCCTGTGAATGCTACATCATCCTCATCCTCATCCTCATCCTCACCTGTGAGGAAAAGATCATCACCTGCTCCTGTGAATGCTACATCAACCTCATCCTCATCCTCACCTGTGAGGAAAAGATCATCACCTGCTCCTGTGAATGCTACATCATCCTCATCCTCACTTGTGAGGAAAATATCATCACCTGCTCCTGTGAATGCTACATCATCCTCATCCTCATCCTCACCTGTGAGGAAAATATCATCACCTGCTCCTGTGAATGCTACATCAACCTCATCCTCATCCTCACCTGTGAGGAAAAGATCATCACCTGCTCCTGTGACTGCTACATCATCCTCATCCTCAGCCACACCTGTGAGGAAAAGATCATCACCGGCCCCTATGACTGCTATATCCTCATCCTCAGCTGTGAGGAAAAGATCATCACCTGCTCCTGTGAATGCTACATCATCCTCATCCTCACCTGTGATGAAAAGATCATCACCTGCCCCTGTGACTGCTATATACTCATCTTCACCTGTGAGGAAAAGATCATCACCTGCTCCTGTGAATGCTACATCATCCTCATCCTCACCTGTGAGGAAAAGATCATCACCTGCTCCTGTGAATGCCACATCATCCTCATCCTCACCTGTGAGGAAAATATAATCACCTGCTCCTGTGAATGCTACATCAACCTCATCCTCATCCTCACCTGTGAGGAAAAGATCATCACCTGCTCCTGTGAATGCTACATCATCCTCATCCTCACTTGTGAGGAAAATATCGTCACCTGCTCCGGTGAATGCTACATCATCCTCATCCTCACCTGTGAGGAAAAGATCATTACCTGCTCCTGTCAATACTACATCATCCTTATCCTCACCTGTGAGGAAAAGATCATCACCTGCTCCTGTGAATGCTACATCATCCTCATCCTCACCTGTGAGGAAAAGATCATCACCTGCTCCTGTGAATGCTACATCATCCTCATCCTCATCCTCACCTGTGAGGAAAAGATCATCACCTGCTCCTGTGAATGCTACATCATCCTCATCCTCATCCTCGCCTGTGAGGAAAAGATTATCACGTGCTCCTGTGAATGCTACATCATCCTCATCCTCACCTGTGAGGAAAAGATCATCACATGCTCCTGTGAATGCTACATAATCCTCATCCTCACCTGTGAGGAAAAGATCATCACCTGCCCCTGTGACTGCTATATCCTCATCCTCACCTGTGAGGAAAAGTTCATCACCTGCTCCTGTGAATGCTACATCATCCTCATCCTCACCTGTAAGGAAAAGATCATCACCTGCTCATGTGAATGCTACATCATCCTCATCTTCATCCTCACCTGTGAGGAAAAGATCATCACCTGGTCCTGTGAATGCTACATCAACCTCATCCTTATCCTCACCTGTGAGGAAAAGATCATCACCTGCTCCTGTGAATGCTACATCATCCTCACTTGTGAGGAAAATATCATCACCTGCTCCTGTCAATACTACATCATCCTTGTCCTCACCTGTGAGGAAAAGATCATCACCTGCTCCTGTGACTGCTACATCATCCTCATCCTCAGCCACACCTGTGAGGAAAAGATCATCACCTGCTCCTGTCAATACTACATCATCCTTATCCTCACCTGTGAGGAAAAGATCATCACCTGCTCCTGTGAATGCTACATCATCCTCATCCTCACTTGTGAGGAAACGGTCATCACCTGCTCCTGTGAATGCTACATCATCCTCATCCTCACCTGTGAGGAAAGGATTATCACCTGCTCCTGTGAATGATACATCATCCTCATGCTCACCTGTGAGGAAAAGATCATCACCTGCTCTTGTGAATGCTACATCAACCTGATCCTCACCTGTGAGGAAAAGATTATCACCTGCTCCTGTGAATGCTACATCATCCTCATCCTCACCTGTGAGGAAAAGATCATCATCTGCTCCTGTGAATGCTACATCATCCTCATCCTCACCTGTGAGGAAAAGATCATCATCTGCTCCTGTGAATGCTACATCATCCTCATCCTCACCTGTGAGTAAAAGATCATCACCTGCTCCTGTGAATGCTACATCATCCTCATTCACACCTGTGAGGAAAAGATCATCACCTGTCCCTGTGACTGCTATATCCTCATCCTCACCTGTGAGGAAAAGATCATCACCTGCTCCTGTGAATTCTACATCATCCTCATCCTCACCTGTGAGGAAAAGATCATCACCTGCTTCTGTGAATGCTACATCATCCTCACCTGTGAGGAAAAGATCATCACCTGCTCTTGTGAATGCTACATCATCCTCATCCTCACTTGTGAGGAAAAGATCATCACCTGCTCCTGTGAATGCTACATCATCCTCATCCTCATCCTCACCTGTGAGGAAAAGATCATAACCTGCTCCTGTGAATGCTACATCATCCTCATCCTCACCTGTGAAGTAAAGATCATCACCTGCTCCTGTGAATGCTACATCATCCTCATCCTCACCTGTAAGGAAAAGATCATCACCTGCTCCTGTGAATGCTACATCATCCTCACCTGTGAGGAAAAGATCATCACCTGCTCCTGTGAATGCTACATCATCCTCATTCTAACCTGTGAAGAAAATATCATCACCTGCTCCTGTGAATGCTACATCATCCTCATCCTCACCTGTGAGGAAAAGATCATTACCTGCCCCTGTGACTGCTATATCCTCATCCTCACCTGTGATGAAAAGATCATCAGCTGCCCCTGTGAATGCTATATCCTCATCCTCACCTGTGAGGAAAAGATCATCACCTGCTCCTGTGAATGCTACATCATCCTCATCCTCACCTGAGAGGAAAAGATAATCACCTGCTCATGTGAATGCTACATCATCCTCATCCTTATCCTCACCTGTGAGGAAAAGATCATCACCTGCCCCTGTGACTGCTACAACATCCTCATCCTCATCCACACCTGTGAGGAAAATATCATCACCAGCCCCTGTGACTGCTATATCCTCATCCTCACCTGTGAGGAAAAGATCATCACCTGCTCCTGTGAATGCTACATCATCCTCATCATCACCTGTTAGATATTGTCCTTAGTCAATAACATTACACAAGTTTTAAAACATTTGGTTTAACAATTTGATTAATCATTAATTTCCCATATATTCTGGAAGTTTTTCTGATTACTTTATATCGTTGTTTACTTTTTGTTCACTTCTGTAGTGTTTTTGTTAAATCTTACACTTTTTTCAAAATTGAAATATGTCCTTATATGTCAGCAGGAGAGGTTTCAGTCAAGATTGGCCAAACTACGGGAACATCATAAAAATTGCTCCAAGCGCTACAATAGAGCAGAAGTTGAAAAAACCAACACAACAAAAAGACTGCCATATGTGAGGATTGCTTTGTGAGTAATGTGTAAACATGATCATCACATTACTTTAACACCTCAGTGTATTTAGGTATTCCAGTCATCTGATGCACACTGTGCTATGTCTACCTCTGTAAAGGCATCACCACCCTCTCGCCCTTCTCCACTCCCCTCATCCTCTCCATCATCACCTTGCCCTGCGATGGCCACATCCTCTTCATCTTCTCCATCATCACCTGCCCCTTTGCCCTGTGATGCATCCACTTCTATGATCTCTCCATCACATGTGTCCCAGACACGCTCAATAAGAGAGGTGTGTAAATAAAATTAGTAAAGTATCTCTGGTAACACTTTCTATAAAGCCTGTTTTTATAATACATTATAATGGTATTCTTAAGGCATTATAATGAACACATTATAAAGAAAAACCCTTATAATATGTTGTATCATCTCATGAATATTGATAAGAACAGTTTTATTTTAATATTTACTCATTTGTGGTTATAGATTTTATGAGTATCATGATTTATAACACAATGAACACGTTGCATTTTCATTTTCACAATGGATTATATTTCTCATAGTTATAATGGATTCATAAGTCTCATATCTTACCACTTTACTTATCTCTTTACTTAAAAGCCATAATATCAGATATCAGATCAGATGAATGTGTAATATGACACATTTGCTTTAAACTATTTTTATTGTAGTATCAGTTTGATTATTTTGTTGGTACCCTTTAGACAGCTGATGTAAGTAACTCTGCAACTATATCAACTAGTGGTCATTAGATTATAAGTATGTCTGCTACTGTAAATATATGCGAACACTTCATTTTGATGGCCAACCAACAGATAAACTGACTATAAGTGTCTTTTCAAGTCATCTTATTGTCTATTTTCAAGTCATCTTATCGTCATCTTATTCTACCATGCTAGATTCATCCATTCTTGAGCATACTAAAACCAGAGACAATTTATAAGAGACATGCCACTTCCTCAATCCTCCATTCAACTATATAAGGAAAACCCGTAACGGCAAAAATGGCGGTTGTATGCACATGTCACGCCCCTCCCTCTGGAAAGCCAATCATCTGCTTTTAAAAGTCAAGCCGGGAAACATTTAAGTCTATCGTCTGGTTCCATTGACGTATGTGCAGAGTTCAGGAACCCTTGCACATGCGTAGTAAAGGTATAACCTGTGGGAAAAAGGTGTTTTAAACCTTATTTTGGACAAAGTCATAAAAAATTTCAGCGATTTTTATCATATTTTACTGCTGTTTCTATACATGCAGTTTTTATGTCCCAGTGACCAGTGAAAGTGCAGTTCTGACTCTCTACCCATTCATTTAGATAGGAGCTGGTCTTGTTAGTCTAAAATAGCTGCCCGGAGGCGTTGCCAAGATGGCGGCCGAGTGGCACGACTTGCCTAAAAGGACTTTGCTAATACTCTAATGAGAGTTAGTTGGCATGTAGTGGCAAAGTTGCTTATAGCTGATTGATTAAGGATACCATCAAAATAAAATGTAACCATATAAAACATTGCATTTTTTTTCAGTTGGGAGTATTAATCTCACATCAATTAATTAACATTAGCCCAACAGGAAACACTCAAATAACACTCAATCTAACCACTCACAAGCTGTAGTAAGATACTGTGCAGATCTTAATGTCAAGATATGATACAGTCCATTATAGTGTAAATGAAGTAGATTTAATATGGTGTTCATTGTGTTATAAATAATCATACTCTTAAACTTATAACCACAAATACGTATGTATTATAATTGTTATGATTATTCATGAGATGACACAACATATAAGGTTTTTATATAATGCGTTATGCATTCATTATAATGCCTTAAGAATACCCTTATTATCTATTATAAATACAGGCTTCATAGAAAGTGTTACCGGATCGGTATATTCAGAAATACTCTGCATATAAAATATAAATGTATATTATCATTAACGTAACTCTTACTAGATTACCCCTGTCAGGGATTTTAGATTTGCTGTTGGATGAATTTACTAGCACACATTCAAACCCCAGTAGTGTTAAATAATATCCAGTTGTGATTAGTTGGGGTTTCTGACCTCAGAATATAAGGCATCGATAAGGCATAAATATTTATTTTGTTTTTAAGATTTAAAGTTGTGTAATAAGCAGAAGTGCGTTGGATGCTGAATGGTCATTGCGCACGTCTTTGTATTATTTATGTGTTTTTCTTCTCTTCCAGATGCACCTAAGGACATCAAGAAAAAGACAGGTATTGTTGTATACTTTCTATGCTCTTTATAATTCCCTTTTGTTGGAAACTTTCGTAAAGTACACTAAGCAAGGTGGAATGAGTACATCTCTGCTGGGGCTTTAACCACACTGAAAGAAGCCAAGTGGAATGCACCACAGATCATTCCATTTACCCAGGATGTCAAAGTCCTGTATGCACATCTTGAAAAGAAACACGAGGAATTACTAAATAGACTCCAAAACAGTCCCTCCGCACACAACTATGCTGCTCTTGCCAAATTCACACTGTCCCAAGTCATCCTGTTCAATAGACGAAGAGAAGGTGAGGTGTCACGGATGCTTTTGTCAGCTACATGAAGACATAGCCATCTGTCTTTCTGAATTTGAGAGGAAGTTGTGTAAGCATTTCACCAGAGTGGAGATTCGTGGTAAACGGGGTAGAAAGGTTCCTGTGCTCCTAAAGCGTTCATTGGTTTCTGCCATGGAGCTGCTTGCTGAAACACATGAGGTTTGTGGCGTGCCAGCTGAGAATCCCTTCATGTTTGCTAGATCTGGAGCAATGTCTGCCTACAGAGGAGGAGAGTGCATAAGGAGAGCTGCTCATGAATGTGGCATTGAGAATCCCGAAGCACTCTCATCAACTAGGCTCAAGAAACACATAGCAACCATGTCAAAAATTCTAAACCTCGATGAGAATGAAGCAGATCAGCTGGCTGATTTCCTCGGTCACAATATCAGAATGGATTTGAGGGATAGGAGTGGTTGTTTTTTTATTTTTGTAGAGCAACTTGAGGCACAAGATGATGCCATGTCCAGTAATGAGGAGGATGCAGAGGAAGAGAGCAGCAGTGACTTCCCTCAGCCAACAACACCAGCGGTCACTTATCAACAATCTGTTTCAATGAGAGATCAAGCTAGAAAGATCTGAAAACCATACTAACAACAATGAAATAATCATGAATTACAGAAAACATTATATGCAGCCATCAATAACCAGTTTTTCTAAATAATTAAAGTCTACAGTGAAACAGTGTTAATTTGTTTATAACTCACTGAGTTTAGTTGTAATAAGGATGATTTTTTACATGTTATAAGTTCATCAATCCCTTCAAAAAGAAAATGGGAGGACTCTGAGGTAAAAGCAGTTGAAAAACATATAATGAAGTTCATAAAGACCTGCTCAAGTTCCTGGTAAGCAAGACTGTGAGAGATGCATTAAAGCAGAGTCAAAAGCCTTAAAGGAACGAACATGGACTGGTGTGAAAAATTATGTGCGGAACAGGATCACAACTTAAAAAAAGAGGTGGATTTTAGAGGCTACATTTGCCTTTTACTGTAAAGTGAAGATTATGTTGAGGAAAATGTTAAAAGCATTGATACCATTTACACCATATCAAACTTCACTCCTCCCTCTTCTCTATCCCTTTACTTTCACTACTCCCTCGGCAGTCAGTCTGCCCGACAACATATTAAGCTTAACTCAAGGATAAGAATAGAGGAGAGGGGCAAAGGTACAGAGGAAGAAAAGAGGGAGGAGTGAAAGTAAAGAGATAGAAAAGAGGGAGGAGTGAAAGTAAAGGGATGGAAAAAAGGGAGAGTGAAAGTAATGGGATGGAAAAGAGAGAGGAGTGAAAGTAATGGGATGAAAAGAGGGAGGAGTGAAGGTAAAGGGATGGAAAAGAGGGAGGAGTGAAGGTAAAGGGTTGGAGAAGAGGGAGGAGTGAAAGTAAAGGGATGTAAAAGAGGGAGGAGTGAAAGTAAGGAGTGAAAGTAAAGGGATAGAGAAGAGGGAGGAGTGAAAGTAAAGGGATGGAGAAGAGGGAGGAGTGAAAGTAAAGGGATAAAGAAGATGGAGAAGTGAAAGTAAAGGGATGGAGAAGAGGGAGGAGTGAAAGTAAAGGGATAGAGAAGATGGAGGAGTGAAAGTAAAGGGATGGAGAAGAGGGAGGAGTGAAGGTAAATAGTTGGCAGCCATATCACCCTGGAGCCCAAGACCGGTTTCCCACTGAAGCTAAGCAGGGCTGAGCCTGGTCAGTACCTGGATGGGAGACCTCCTGAGAAAACTAGGTTGCTGCTGGAAGAGGTGCTAGTGAGGCCAGCAGGGGGTGCTCACCCTGTGGTCTGTGTGGGTCCTAGCGCCCCAGTGTAGTGATGGGGACACTATACTGTCAACAAGCACCGTCCTTCGGATGAGGTGTTAAACCGAGGTCCTGACTCTCTGTGGTCATTAAAAATCCCAGGAAGTCTTTCGAAAAGAGTAGAGGTGTGACCTCGGCATCCTGGCTAAATTCGCCCATTGGCCTCTGACCATCATGGCCTACTAACAATCCCCCATATCTGCTGATTGGCTTCATCACTCTGTCTCCTCTCCACCAGTAAGCTGGTGTGTGGTGGGCGTTCTGGCACACTATGGCTGCCGTCGCATCATCCAGGTGGATGCTGCACACTGGTGGTGGATGAGGAGATACCCCCTGACTATGTAAGCGCTTTGAGTGCCTAGAAAAGCGCTATATAAATGTAATGAATTATTATTATTATTATTAAATGGATAGAGAAGATGGAGGAGTGAAAGTAAAGGGATAGAGAAGATGGAGGAGTGAAAGTAAAGGTATAGAGAAGAGGGAGGAGTGAAAGTAAAGGGATGAAGAAGATGGAGGCGTGAAAGTAAAGGGATGGAGAAGAGGGAGGAGTAAAATTAAAGGGATGGAGAAGAGGGAGGAGTGAAGGTAAAGGGTTGGAGAAGAGGGAGGAGTGAAGATAAGGGATGGAGAAGAGGGAGGAGTGAAGGTAAAGGGTTGGAGAAGAGGGTGGAGTGAAGATAAAGGATGGAGAAGAGGGAGAAGTGAAGGTAAAGGGATGGAGAAGAAAGAAAAGGGGAAGAAAAGAGGGGAAAGTGTGTTAGAATTGATGGATAGAGGTATTGGGAAGGATTGTTGGGCATCATTTCCAAGTTCCTTGGTATGTTTGTCTTAATATGTTGCCAGGCAGACCAACTGCCTCCTAACAAATGCTTTTAGATCATTTTGATTGGACTTTGACTTTGATTGGAGTTGCAGCCGTCTTGTGATCACATGTGCCATCAAACTACAGCAAGAGCAAGACGAGACCAACTACCCAGATCAGACGCTGATGCTGCCCTCAAACCAGCTGTACAGGCCTTCCTGACAACACTTCATTCTCACTGGCCAGGACTCAACAATAACCATGAAGTATGTTCTATTGTGTTCTGATGCATTCAGTTCTATGTACTCACTTTGGTGTTCACTGTACTGATATGCATGCAGAAACACAGCTAGAAGGCTACTATAGTTAAACTCAAAAATGCATAATGTGTTGGCTAGTTTTCATTATTTGGTTCTTAATTAATTCCTAATTAATTGTTTTTTCATGTTTCTGTTTTTTTTATGTTTCACCAATGTTCAGTTTAAAGGAAAAGTGTTTATACATCTGGAAATTATAGCATATAAAACATACCTTTGGATGTTAAATAAATGGTTGAAATGGCATCACCACTGACCAGTTTTTCACTAACCAGTTTATACAGGTTAAGTTGCGAAAATGCATTAAAGCAGAGTCAAAAGCCTTAAAGGAACGAACATGGACTGGTGTGAAAAATTATGTGCGGAACAGGATCACAACTTAAAAAAAGAGGTGGATTTTAGAGGCTACATTTGCCTTTTACTGTAAAGTGAAGATTATGTTGAGGAAAATGTTAAAAGCATTGATACCATTTACACCATATCAAACTTCACTCCTCCCTCTTCTCTATCCCTTTACTTTCACTACTCCCTCGGCAGTCAGTCTGCCCGACAACATATTAAGCTAAACACAAGGATAAGAATAGAGGAGAGGGGCAAAGGTACAGAGGAAGAAAAGAGGGAGGAGTGAAAGTAAAGAGATAGAAAAGAGGGAGGAGTGAAAGTAAAGGGATGGAAAAAAGGGAGAGTGAAAGTAATGGGATGGAAAAGAGAGAGGAGTGAAAGTAATGGGATGAAAAGAGGGAGGAGTGAAGGTAAAGGGATGGAAAAGAGGGAGGAGTGAAGGTAAAGGGTTGGAGAAGAGGGAGGAGTGAAAGTAAAGGGATGTAAAAGAGGGAGGAGTGAAAGTAAGGAGTGAAAGTAAAGGGATAGAGAAGAGGGAGGAGTCAAAGTAAAGGGATGGAGAAGAGGGAGGAGTGAAAGTAAAGGGATAAAGAAGATGGAGAAAAAGTAAAGGAGTGAAAGTAAAGGGATGGAGAAGAGGGAGGAGTGAAGGTAAATAGTTGGCAGCCATATCACCCTGGAGCCCAAGACTGGTTTCCCACTGAAGCTAAGCAGGGCTGAGCCTGGTCAGTACCTGGATGGGAGACCTCCTGAGAAAACTAGGTTGCTGCTGGAAGAGGTGCTAGTGAGGCCAGCAGGGGGTGCTCACCCTGTGGTCTGTGTGGGTCCTAGCGCCCCAGTGTAGTGATGGGGACACTATACTGTCAACAAGCACCGTCCTTCGGATGAGGCGTTAAACCGAGGTCCTGACTCTCTGTGGTCATTAAAAATCCCAGGAAGTCTTTCGAAAAGAGTAGAGGTGTGACCTCGGCATCCTGGCTAAATTCGCCCATTGGCCTCTGACCATCATGGCCTACTAACAATCCCCCATATCTGCTGATTGGCTTCATCACTCTGTCTCCTCTCCACCAGTAAGCTGGTGTGTGGTGGGCGTTCTGGCACACTATGGCTGCCGTCGCATCATCCAGGTGGATGCTGCACACTGGTGGTGGATGAGGAGATACCCCCTGACTATGTAAGCGCTTTGAGTGCCTAGAAAAGCGCTATATAAATGTAATGAATTATTATTATTATTATTAAATGGATAGAGAAGATGGAGGAGTGAAAGTTAAGGGATAGAGGAGATGGAGGAGTGAAAGTAAAGGGATAGAGAAGATGGAGGAGTGAAAGTAAAGGGATAGAGAAGATGGAGGAGTGAAAGTAAAGGTATAGAGAAGAGGGAGGAGTGAAAGTAAAGGGATGAAGAAGATGGAGGCGTGAAAGTAAAGGGATGAGAAGAGGGAGGAGTAAAACTAAAGGGATGGAGAAGAGGGAGGAGTGAAGGTAAAGGGTTGGAGAAGAGGGAGGAGTGAAGATAAGGGATGGAGAAGAGGGAGGAGTGAAGGTAAAGGGTTGGAGAAGAGGGTGGAGTGAAGATAAAGGATGGAGAAGAGGGAGAAGTGAAGGTAAAGGGATGGAGAAGAAAGAAAAGGGGAAGAAAAGAGGGGAAAGTGTGTTAGAATTGATGGATAGAGGTATTGGGAAGGATTGTTGGGCATCATTTCCAAGTTCCTTGGTATGTTTGGCTTAATATGTTGCCAGGCAGACCAACTGCCTCCTAACAAATGCTTTTAGATCATTTTGATTGGACTTTGACTTTGATTGGAGTTGCAGCCGTCTTGTGATCACATGTGCCATCAAACTACAGCAAGAGCAAGACGAGACCAACTACCCAGATCAGACGCTGATGCTGCCCTCAAACCAGCTGTACAGGCCTTCCTGACAACACTTCATTCTCACTGGCCAGGACTCAACAATAACCATGAAGTATGTTCTATTGTTTTCTGATGCATTCAGTTCTATGTACTCACTTTGGTGTTCACTGTACTGATATGCATGCAGAAACACAGCTAGAAGGCTACTATAGTTAAACTCAAAAATGCATAATGTGTTGGCTAGTTTTCATTATTTGGTTCTTAATTAATTCCTAATTAATTGTTTTTTCATGTTTCTGTTTTTTTTATGTTTCACCAATGTTCAGTTTAAAGGAAATGTGTTTATACATCTGGAAATTATAGCATATAAAACATACCTTTGGATGTTAAATAAATGGTTGAAATGGCATCACCACTGACCAGTTTTTCACTAACCAGTTTATACAGGTTAAGTTGCGAAAAAATCTGGTATGAGTGTGGAAGCCATTCACACTAAAAGTAAAGGATGAACAGTAAAATAAATCTGTATGTTTGGTTATTAAGCTTACTATTGAGACATAAAATTGTTTGGGCATTGAATTAAATTAGTTTTATGCTTGGTTAAAGAGATTCGTTTTTAGTCTAGTCTCAAACAAGTCTAGTCAGGCTATTCCATAGTTAGGTTGCTAATTAAAAAAGCAATCTACCACCGTTAAGAGGATTGTGATAACACACCAGAATATTCTGACTGCAGAGTGCATGATAAACTGTAGTCTGATAAACTCTGGTATCACCATCAGGTGGTGTTTAATCTGAGTTTGTGTATCACTAGAGTCCCCAAAGTGACATTAAATTGGAGTTTGTGTATCACTAGAGTCCCCAAAGTGACATTAAATTGGAGATTGTGTATCACTAGAGTCCCCAAAGTGACATTAAATTGGAGTTTGTGTATCACTAGAGTCCCCAAAGTGACATTAAATTGGAGTTTGTGTATCACTAGAGTCCTCAAAGGGACATTAAATTGGAGTTTGTGTATCACTAGAGTCCCCAAAGTGACATTAAATTGGAGTTTGTGTATCACTAGAGTCCCCAAAGTCACATTAAACTGGAGTTTGAGTATCACCACTGTATTCCACACATTGAAGTCATTCACTTGACAATTTAAGTAATTTTTATTTGTATAGAACTTTTCATAATCATCCGAAAGTCATGCTTTAAATGTTTTATGGATAGTGTTTTTTTTTTTAAAGTAAATACAAATTGAACTAGAGAGTTGCAGGCAGTTGTCATGGCATGATTCTTTGCCATAGAGAAACTTGTTTTTAAAGTAATAATTATTACTGTTCTGTGATCTTCAGGCATTTCCCTGGGGCTGAAATGTTTTATATTTTTGTTGAAATCATGAAAAGAGGATCCCTTTTTTTATTGATTATTAGCATTGGCCTACATTCTGTGCTCCTATCAATGACAATGCAGGTGTGATCGCCTAATTGTTAAAAGTAACCAATCATAAATGAGTAGGAAATAACCATTTTCAATTCTCTTAAGACAGTTATGCAGTGGAAAAGCTTACCAATCCATAACCATCAAATAGGAAAAAAACAACTTTACCATGTCACACAGTTACGTCATATTTCAATATTTGAACTTGGAATTGTACTTCTGTTTCTAATTAGCATAAATTATGTATCTTCTAAAAATCCTTAAAGTGTATCACAACCAGAGATTGTGTACCACCATAGTCCTCAAAGTTCCACTTGATCAGAGTTTATGTTTGTCCTCAAATTGGACAAAAAATAATGTCCCCAAAGTGAAGGCAAAATGTCAGGTCTGTAAAGAAGGTTTTAATTGAAAATATCAAGTGACATTTGTACTGCACGCTTCATCTGTAGTGCAGTCATATCTTTCTCTTGTCTCTAGACCATTCAGAAAGGGGTGTCCCCAAAGGTAGGGTATCCAGTCATAGGTCCTCATTTTGGGGATAAGTAGGTATGTGTGTGTGTGGTGTGTGTGTGTGTGTTTTAAAGTTGGTTTTACATTTAATGTGAGATTTCAACTCCTTTAACACATCACATATTATGGATAGTATTCTCTTAACATTAATGAATGGCTGTTTGATTTTATTAATTTCCGATAACATTAAATTATTTATCTCTTCATTGGCTTGGTTAGTTGCTGATTTAAATAATTATCTCTCTCTCTCTCTCTCTCTTTGACTTGCCATAGAAGTCATAAAACCTAGTCTCCTACATAAAAGACAACATTGATGTTTCTAAGATTTTAAGTCGGTACTTCCTTTTTTCCTGTAGCATTTCCTAAAATAAAAATAAAATTCTCACCTGGAAAGACTCCATACATCCTCCTCCTTTTCAGAGGTGGATGTAGACGGGGCGCATGTAGCCTGTAGGTGTCTAGGTATTAACATATACCGTATTGATCAAACAAACATTGATCCTGTCAAGGTGTCAATACACTCACTTTTGCTCAGCCATTTTTTTTCCAGGAAGAACTCAAACACCTCCTGACTGGAAGTGGTTAACAGGTCAGGAAGGAACTGCACAAGAAACCCCACAGCTCTGGTTAGAGATACAACCATCATATATCCAGTAATAAATGCAACACAAGTCAAATCTGAGATCTGTTTGATCTTTTGATTTACACACACCTCTGTCATCTCAATCAAGGGTGACAGGTCCCAGTGACATGGCAACCACTGTGACAGATATATAGTTATAAATCAATCCAAATCTGACCATGTACACATTTGACATATAACAACCTGTCAGTCAACGCTGACTGGACCCCCCCATAAATCAGGCCATAAATCAGGGTCATAAATCATCAGTTTAGAGACAAAGGATATGATAACACTAATTAGAACACTAATTAGAATTTGTGGAAAAATCTAAAAGATTACAACACCTGGTATGCCCAGGCGGTCTCTCTTCCAAGTACTAACCAGGCCCAAACCTGCTTTGCTTCTGAAATCGGGAGGCAGACACAATCTTGCAGTTTAAATCTAGATTAAAGACCCATCTCTTTAATTTGGCTTACACATAACATACTAATATGCTTTTAATATCCAAATCCATTAAAGGATTTTTAGGCTGCATTAATTAGGTAAACTGGAACCGGAAACACTTCCCATAACACCCTATGTACTTGCTACATCATTAGAAGAATGGCATCTATGCTAATATTTGTCTGTTTCTCTCTTATTCCGAGGTCACCATAGCCACCAGATCCAGTCTGTATCCAGATCAGAGGGTCACTGCAGTCACCCGGATCCAGTACGTATCCAGACCAGATGGTGGATCAGCACCTAGAAAGGACCTCTACTGCCCTGAAAGACAGCGGAGACCAGGACAACTAGAGCCCCAGATACAGATCCCCTGTAAAGACCTTGTCTCAGAGGACCACCAGGACAAGACCACAGGAAACAGATGATTCTTCTGCACAATCTGACTTTGCTGCAGCCTGGAATTGAACTACTGGTTTCATCTGGTCAGAGGAGAATTGGCCCCCCAACTGAGCCTGGTTTCTCCCAAGGTTTTTTTCTCCATTCTGTCACTGATGGAGTTTCGGTTCCTTGCCGCTGTCGCCTCTGGCTTGCTTAGTTGGGGTCACTTCATCTACAGCGATATCGTTGAATTGATTGCAAATAAATGCACAGACACTATTTAACTGAACAGAGATGACATCACTGAATTCAATGATGAACTGCCTTTAACTATAATTTTGCATTATTGACACACTGTTTTCCTAATGAATGTTGTTCAGTTGCTTTGACGCAATGTATATTGTTTAAAGCGCTATATAAATAAAGGTGACTTGACTTGACTTGAAATCGGGCAGAGACTTTATTTTATTTTTTGTAAGATTATTAGATAATTAGTGAGAAAATCCAAAAGTTTACAGCACTTGGTATACTCAGACAAGGTCGGGGATAGCCAGGTTGGTATGGCTGTAAGCAAGGTTTGCTGCAAAGAGAAGGCTATTTAAAGATCAGACACTCTCGCCAGTGAATTATAAAAGTAGGGAAGAAAACCCACAAGCTTACAGCACCTGGTATTCCCAGGAAGTCTCCCATCCAAGCTTAGCTTCCGAGATCAGATGAGGTCAGGCATAACCAGGTTGGTATGGCTGTAAGCGAGGGTTGCTACAAAGAGAAGGCTATTTAAAGATCAGCCACTCTAATCGGTAAAGCATTATATAAGAAGGGAATAAAATGCAAAAGCTTATAGCAACTGGTTTTCCCAGGCGGTCTAACGTCCAAGTATTAACCAGGCCCAAACCTGCTTCAATTACGAGATTGGGCATAGACTCTTTTTATTTCTTTTTCTCTTTTTTTTTGGAAGATTACTATAGAACTTGTGAAAAAATCTAAAAGATTACAACACCTGGAATGCCCAGGCGGTCTCTCTTCCAAGTACTAACCAGACCCAAACCTGCTTTACTTCTGAAATCGGGCAGAAATTCTTTTCTTTTTTTTTTTAATAAGATTATTAGACAATTAGTGAAAAAAAATCCAAACGTTTACAGCACCTGGTATTCCCAGGCAGTCTCCCTTCAAAGTACTAACCAGGCCCAAACCTGCTTTGCTTCTGAAATCAGGCAGAGACTCTTTTTTTATTTTTATAAGATTATTAGGTAATTAGTGAAAAAATCCAAAATCTTACAGCACCTGGTATTCCCAGGTGGTCTCCCTTCAAAGTACTAACCAGGCCCAAACCTGCTTTGCTTCTGAAATCAGGCAGAGACTCTTTTTTTTTTTTTTTATAAGATTATTAGGTAATTAGTGAAAAAATCCAAAAGATTACAGCACCTAGTATTCCAAGGCGGTCTCCCATCCAAGTACTAACCAGGCCCAAACCTGCTTAGCTTCCGAGATCAGACGAGATCAGGTATAGCCAGGTTGGTTTGGCCATAAGCAAGGTCTGCTGCAAATAGAAGGCTATTTATAGATCAGACACTCTAATCGCCAGTGCATTATAAAAGTAAGGAAGAAAACCCACAAGCTTACAGCACCTGGTATACCCAGTACATCTCCCATCCAACCTTAGCTTATGAGATCAGACGAGGTCGGGCATAGCCAGTTTGGTAGGGCTGTAAGCGAGGGTTGCTGCAAAGAGAAAGCTATTTAAAGATCAGCCACTTTAATCGGTAGAGCATTATATAAGAAGGGAAGAAAATGCAAAAGCTTATAGCAACTGGTTTTCCCAGGCGGTCTAACGTCCAAGTATTAACCAGGCCCAAACCTGCTTCAATTCCGAGATGGGGCATAGACTCTTTTTATTTTCTATATCTTTTTTTTTTTTTTTTTTTTTGTAAGATTACTATATAATTTGTGAAAAAATCTAAAAGATTACAACACCTGGTATGCCCAGACGGTCTCTCTTCCAAGTACTAACCAGGGTCAAACCTGCTTTGCTTCTGAAATTGGGCAGAGACTCTTTTTTTCCATAAGATTATTAGATAATTAGTGAAAAAAAATCCAAAGGTTTACAGCACCTGGTATTCCCAGGCAGTCTCCCTTCAAAGTACTAACCAGGCCCAAACCTGCTTTGCTTCTGAAATCGGGCATAGACTTTATTATTTTTTGCAAGATTATTAGATAATTAGTGAAAAAATCCAAAATCTCACAGCACCTGGTATTCCCAGGCAGTCTCCCTTCAAAGTACTAACCAGGCCCAAACCTGCTTTGCTTCTGAAATCGGGCAGAGACTCTTTTTTTTTTGTAAGATTATTAGATAATTGGTGAAAAAATCCAAAAGTTTACAGCACCTGGTATTCTCAGGCGGTCTCCCATCCAAGTACTAACCAGGCCCAAACCTGCTTAGCTTTCGAGATCAGACGAGATCAGGCATAGCCAGGTTGGTTTGACCGTAAGTGAGGGCTGCTGCAAAGAGAAGGCTATTTAACCCTCTGGAGTCGATTAACACGTATACGAGTTATGAGTCATTTTCTCCCAATAACCCCGAAAAGAATTTAAATTACACTTTCAGTTTTAATCATATAGATAAGAGCAATGCATCAATCGAATCTGTAAAGGGTCTACTTTTTTTGTATACAGACATAATAACAACAAAACTTTGTGCACTCATAAAATAAAGATAAACAAGGTGTGCTGTCTACAGCCTTTATCTGCGCTGATCTTCATTTACAAACATGTCATTAAAATGAACTGTAACTCCGTGAATACTCAACGAAGAGACATGAGGGAGATATCTATAGAAAGCTTGACATGTTTGCAGTTGAAAACAAATATTCTGTGATAAAGTAATCCATATGAAAACAACGTGATGTCCTTTTTTTTACGTCTCAGTTCATTATCTTCTAATGAGACCACGCCCCCGCGCTGAACGCGCTATTCAGATTCAAACTGAAGCATGCGGCTTGAATACGCCCACACAGAAGAAAAAGCAGCGACACTGTTCTTCAAGTTTTTTTTATTTTACTGTTTGCTTTGCGATGAGAGGAATAAGACATAATTCACCCCACAAAGATGTAATGTGGTTGAGGATTTGAGAAATGGATTTCCTCAGAAAAAAAAGAATGAAGCACTTTATTCAGCAGAGATCATAAACATGAATAAAGTAGGTAGACAGCCTAAATGGGCATTAACACCGCGGCGGTAACTGTAATTCAGTCGCATGTTAAAATCATTCGCAAAAATACTGCCAGATGGCGCAAAGGGACGGTTTGCGGAATGAATGTAATTTTAAAATTAGATAAAGGGAGGAAGTAAAACAACAATAACATTATTATATAACATTGTAACATCTTTAAAAAATATTAAAACATTTACAGTGAGTTCATTTCAAAACGTAGGATAGTCTTAGGCTACAGTCTTATCATCAAAAATTTAAAGAAGACCTTTACACAAAGGATCATATGCATGCTATTGTTATTAAACAGTAAATAAATATAAGGCCTATATATATACTTCAACTTACTCCACATATTGTTAATTATGATTTTTTTCCATCGATACTGAAACACGCGTGAACTACAAAGCCTATTTTACCTCATGAATAATAGTTAAGCTTCAAAAAGGCAACATCACGAATATGGAAACGTTTGGATTTCTCCCGAGTGAGAAAGCCCAACCTTACCTTATGCTTAGCTTTAAATTATTATTATTTTTTTGTTTGTTTGTTTATAGCTAAGCTTATATTATTAAATACTGCAATTATATTTATCCATTAGAATTATATATTTTTAATTATTGTTTTGTTCTGATATATTTGTTAAATCTAAATTATTTGTTGTAAAGTGAAGGGAACTAAATATATCCTGTTGGTACATTATAACATTATTAGGCCAGTCATTATTATTTCTAAATGTCATAAAATGCAACTTATACATGAATTATATAATATCAAAAATATAAATAAAAAAACCATGCAGCAAACAAAAATAGGTGATTAATCCGTTAAAATGCAACCTATACACGACTCATATATTTTTTCCTCTTACAAACGTTATTTTTTAGCGTGTTTAAAAAATATATAGAAAGAAAACATGCAGCAAATGAAAATTGGGTGATTAATCCGTTAAAATGTGTTACTCTGGGTTAACAGAAATTATAATTATTATATACATGGGCCTAATCTAGGCTATCCAGGATTTTTTTTCATTGCATCTGAAAAAGACTTCGTTCATCCCATTCACTTCACGCGCTCTGGCGCAGATCCGTCCTCCGGCGATGCTCAGCTGCGGACGATTTAAAAATGTTTGATATAAAGGTTGCTGTCCCATTTTATACAGGAATTGTTCATGAAAAAAATCTAATTATATTGTTAGTTCTAATTATATTATTAACACAAGTTAATTTAGGCTATTTAACATGAACTGTGACATTTTATCCTTGAGATTTTAAAGTTTAATAGTATTTAAATTCAAGTTTAAAAATAGGTTTTAACTGCTTAAATTATTTATATATGAATTAGTAGTATGTTATCATGTTTATTCTTGTAGAAAATAAGTGTTTATTCTTTAAGAAAATAAGGGAAAAAATAAGGGACGATCCAAATATTTGTTTTGCTTTCTCTCTCTTTCTATCTCTTTCTCTCTCTTTAACAGCATTAGCTCGATGAAATACGTCTTTCTTCAGTTAGAATGAATGTTTTCCTGCCTTGCTAAAAATTGGGCTCATGATCAATAAGTTGTATTCGCCTTAATCTGATTCAGTAAAGTCAAACCGCAGACAGTGAAGCTGCGTCATTGAGCGGAGCACTTTGAGGTGGGAACAGAGGATTCCGCTTGGTCTTAAAGCCTTCCACAAACACCCACGATCACAAATAGCAATGATTTGCATAAAATAATGATTAATTATTCATTGATAATTTGTTATTATCGTTATGGTCTTGTGAAAATAATAATATGGGCTGCGAGAAAATAATGAATACAAAGAATAGTGCTGCTGAGTGCAGGCATGTTTCAGCCCAGTAACACATCGTTTCTCAGAGCCAAAACACAGACCGAATTCTCTTCAGCTGGAGGGGGTTGGGTTTTTGGGGGTAGTTATGTATGACTTGTGGGGGTCGAGATAAAGGTGTGAATCTTTTGCTCTTTCATATGGACAGTGTCTTATGAGGCTTTCACTTGTTGAACTGATTTATATAGGACTGTTGTTTTGGTTATAGACTAAAAAATGGTCTGCCCCCATGTAAGATTTTTCTAGTTCTAGTCGTTCATTTGTTATATTCAACTAATCAGAAGTTTATATTAAATTTACATAATCAAGTCATAATATATTCCGCGCTCATGCACATGCATTACGTTTGCCACAAATCACATGCAGAAGTAGCCTAATAATTGTGAAAAATTAGACATTTTAATTATTAATAAACAAATGTTTTCTTGTCAGCTGCAAGATGAAATTCACAGCGCTGGCTCTCTCGACAAGAGAAATGCAACATTCACAGATGTTGAATATTAATGCGCCCTGTCATTAATGCGCATTAATAATTTTTGCACAAACACTTGAATATGACTATTTATTCACATTTTGCCTATGCATTACAACGTAAATAATTTTTTTACAAGCAATTATCCAAAATAAAACCAAACAAGATTTGTAATGAAGACAAAACAAATAAGAAAAAATGCTGCACATCTACCATCACACGTGCAGTGCAAATCTTGCACATATTTTACACACCTGCATTTTTTTATTAAATTGTATGAAAGCAAGTAGGGCTGGGTGATAAATAGATTTTATCGATTAACTTGAATTTGTAATTTACATCGGTTTGTTTGAATGAAAATCAGAGTCTGAGCGTCGTGGTTTTCACTCGCTTCAAGAGCCTCCATCATGAGTACAATTCATGCCAACAGTCCGTTATATAACTGCATATTCAGCAAGAATTCATGTTAAACATATTTAGCTATGACTTAATCAGGTTATAATGACTGCAAGAGTCGAGCGGGATGTTAAAGGCTAAGGAGTTTGTCTGTTTCTTTTACTGATTTTTTTCGGGTTAAAGCATGATTTAAACAGATACAGCAAAATTCACATGCAATCGCTTTAGCAATAATGCATTCAAACAAATGTAATCTTACAGTGCTACTACATTATCAGTAGGCTATTTGATTTTGAAATCTTGAAGAAATTAATCGATCTGTTTAGGTAAAATAACTGACAAAAATGTACTGTTATTATCCTCACAAACAAAATTTGCACAGCAGAAAGCAGCAATTAAAGATTTAATGCTTACAATGTTATTAGTTTAGCATGTGATAGGGAAAAACGTTTACACACAATAGCCTAAGCCACTTTGAATCTCTCCTGTTATTTTTATTATTTTTTATTATTATTTTTTTTTATAGGCTACGTTATGAACATAACATTTCAAACATACTGAAGGCAGAGCGTGTTTCCAGTATCAGTGCGCGTGGAGCTGATACTCTGAGTGCGGAAGGAAGTTGTTGCTGCTCTAGCTACTCTCACAGACTCTGCTGCCGTAAATAATACGTAAACAATATGATGATATGACCATGCAGTCAATACAGATATTTAATAAAAACATTAAAAACAAGCAGGGCTGTACATAACCCATTAAAAAACGCACGCCAGGTCTACACCGGACACAAGTGGCGTGATCTGACAAAAGACAACAGAACCCAGTGATGGATACACTGGACACTATCCCCATCAGTGAACTGATGCTCGATCTGAAATGTACTGATACTGTGTTCAGATGATTGACACTATAGTGTGATGTCATAAAGTTTAGACACACTTTTAGCGCAGTGGGGCACAGATGACAACTCTCGCATCCGGTGTAGACACAGACAGCATTATTAAAGGAATTTTAAAATATAAATTAAAATATAGGCATAATATATGAAAATATTGACATTGCATATTAATCCATGTAGCCTACCACCCTAAAATAGGCTACCACTTTTAATTTTCTGATGCAAAGTATAATATAACACATAATTCATATAATATAAATAATACTGCACACCTTTTAACCTGTTAGCCAGCACCCCCACTATGGGAGTCACAGCTGAAAGTGCTCTACCAAATTAATAATTGTAACAGTTTCCTACTTCAGTGTGTTACAAACATAATGTTGGTGTCTTTGGAAAGAAGACCCTTTGAGCTTTACTTTTTATCAACTAGATTTGATAATGCTCAAAAATGTTAAAAGTAATAGACACTGAAGTGCCTTGAAATTTTTTTTTTTTACCACACTTAAATATTTTTTTATTTGATATGAAAATACATGAAATTATACCTGGAGCAATCTAGAAAAGTAATGGGTTGAAAGCCACATGTCTCATGAGTCTATTTCAAATGAAAAATGAGACTCTATATGAAAAATATTTTTATGAGACTATGTCTACACCCCCCACCCCCCAAATATATGAAAAATATTTACCAACAGTATTGAAGGCTTCTACAAACTATTTAGTCATTAAACATACCACTGCATAGTTTTTTTTCCATTAAAAAACACTAGACAGAAACATCATATAAGTGATTTATTTGAGCACTAGAAAAATACAATAAGTATAATTTGAGTAAGAAAAATAAGAATAACAAGAAAAAAATAAATAAATAAAGATTTAACTTTGTTTGCCAGTTACAGAAAATCCTGAGATTGCTAGAAATGCAGCATTTACTATTAATTACGATGCAAATAAATGCTGATGGCCACTTATACAGATGGTAATAACACAAATGTGCCAAAGTAAATAATCCATTCTCTCTATTCATATAGACGCATTCACTTTGATAGCTGTTCTGTAATGCAGTAATAGCGAGCTGATTTGGGCTGATTTGCACTCAAACAGATGGTAATCATGCAGATACATTCACATTCAACATAAAACACAATCTCACATATATAAAAAACTGTTGAAAAATAAAAGAAACAAAGAAAAAGGCGATCACTATAAGTTCCGCCTCCATCAGCTGACAGGTGCGTCAGAGCGCGTCACGAGGGAGTGGCAAAATTCAAATATACTATCTTTCGCCTATCTTCCATTCCTTCTTTTTTCCGGTGGATTTTCTCATTCTGTTTGTGACACTGTACGCTGCTGTCATGGTTGGTAAACCGTGATCTCTGGGTTTTGCACTTTGTGGTGAAGTCTGTGTGTTTCGAGCCTGCAATGATTAGTTTGTGGGCGTCTCCATTAATTGTCATCAGCAGCAGCTGTCACTCATTACACACTCCCTATATATTGGCTTGTCTCACGTCTTGTGTTTGTGAGAACGTTGTTTAATGTCGGTAACCCTGTCTTTTGGATTGTCGTCTTCCCAGCATTGTCTTTGTACTATTGTTTGTTTGTCTAATTCTCATTAAATTGTTAACTCGCACTTGTTTCCAGCTCCTCCTTCACCCAGTCGTCACAGAACGTTCTCACCACCATGGAAGCAGCGAGCACCAACACTCTCACGGACTTTATGCACCACAGTGTTAAACGCATGGATCAGCAGCAGGAGAGCATCTTGAACACCGGACGCGCTGTCCAAGTGCTGGTGGCACCCAGCAGATCCATCAGCTCACTTCTCCCACTGCGCCCATCGCACCGCCTGCATCGCCCGTCCCCCGGGAGACCCCCCAGGATCACTTCCGGCCAGAGCCTCGACATCCGGCGCCAAAAAACTAATCCGGTGAGTCAGCCTTTTGTAGAACTTTTCTGAATAAATGTTCTATGCACTTCGTCTTGCAGCCCCGCACCTTCGCCACAGAGGAATCCAAAGTGGCATTTACACTCACGCTACTGTCGGGCAAGACCGCCCTATGGGGGATGGCGGTGTGGGAGAATCAACATCCATGTTGCGCCTCATTCCACACCCTCTCGGAGGAAATGAGGAGGGTATTCGATCGAGCCGCGGCCGGCAGGGAGGCCACTCACCAGCTCTCAGACCTTCGCCAAGGAACATCTTCAGTCACGGATTACTCCATTCAATTCCATACCCTGGCGGCCGCGTGCCAGTGGAACAAGGCAGTGCAGTGGGATCGATTCCTGCATGGGTTATCCGACCGTGTTCAAAAGGAGATCTACCTCCTCGAGCTGCCCCCCACACTTAATGATCTTATCGACTTGGCCTTACGAGTTGATGCACGGATTAATCGCCTGGGTCGCCAGACCAGTCCTACGCGCCATACCATCTCTCCGGTTAGGGGGCGCTCGAGTCGAGAGAACGCGGTCGGTCCCGTCGACGACCACTAGCCCATGCAGGTGGGTAGAGCTCAGCTGTCCCGGAGGGAGAGGGAACGGCGGAGGTCCCAAGGACTATGTTTATACTGTGGAGGCTCAGAACATACAAACTTCTCCTGCCCGGTAAAAGAGCCAGCCTGGTAGTAAACTTGAGGCTACTATCGGGTGGGAACTCCGCTGGGAAGTCCTCAACTACATCATCGACCCTCCTTCTGGTGAAACTGCGGTGGAAAGATCACTCTCACAACTGCCACGCCCTTCTGGACTCCGGAGCCGAAGGTAATTTCATCGATTCACGCCTTGCACATCACCTGAACATTCCTGTCCTGCCTGTGTCTCTTCCGATCCATGTCACCGCACTCCACGGCCAGGAACTGGCTCACCACACTGAACCCATCACACTACTCACTTCTGGCAATCATCGTGAAACCATATCCTTTTTTCTCATGGACTCCCCTGTAGCTCCCATTGTGTTAGGTCACCCCTGGTTAATTAAACATAATCCACGAGTGGAGTGGGGTTCACTGAAAGTTGTCATGAGTCTTGTCTGGTTTCTGCTTGTCCTGTTGTCCCTGTCTCTGTCTTTCAGAAGGAGAACATGGTATTGCCAAACGTGCCCGCAGAGTATCTGGACCTGAAGGAAGTGTTTAGTAAGTCCCGTGCTGCTTCTCTTCCTCCGCATCGTCCCTACGACTGTGCCATAGATTTAGTGCCAGGTAAGTCTCTGCCTAAGGGCAAGTTATACTCTCTTTCTATTCCTGAGAGGGAGGCCATGGAGAAATACATTTCTGATTCCTTAGCATCTGGGTTCATCCGTCCTTCCTCTTCTCCAGCGGGGGCGGGATTCTTTTTTGTGGGTAAGAAGGATGGTTCTCTGCGACCTTTCATTGATTACCGAGAGCTGAACAACATTACGATAAAGAACACTTATCCATTACCACTCATGTCTTCAGCTTTCGAGAGATTACAGGGAGCATCTGTATTCACAAAATTGGATTTACGTAATGCTTATCATTTGGTCCACATCAGGAAGGGGGATGAATGGAAAACCGCCTTTAATACCCCCAGAGGGCACTTTGAATACTTGGTGATGCCGTTCGGGCTCTCCAACTCGCCCGGGGTTTTCCAAGCACTCGTGAATGACGTGTTGAGAGATATGGTAGATCAGTTTATATATGTTTACCTGGATGACATACTGATTTTTTCTTCATCTCTCCAGGAACATGTTCAACACGTCAGACGAGTGCTCCAGAGGTTACTTGAGAATAGCTTTTTGTCAAGGCGGAGAAATGCGTATTCCATCTGTTCCCTTCCTAGGGTATATCGTCTGGTCTGAGGGAATACGTATGGACCCTGACAAGGTTAAGGCTGTGATAGATTGGCCATCTCCAGATTCCCGTAAGGCCCTACAGCGGTTTCTGGGGTTCGCCAATTTCTATCTAGCCTCACCTCTGAGAGCTGAAACGGGCTGTTTCAGACGATAAGGTACATCCTTACGCATTCTTTTCTCATCGATTATCTCCTGCTAAACGTAATTATGACATTGGTTACAGAGAGTTGTTGGCCGTCATATTAGCTTTAGAGGAGTGGCGTCACTGGCTGGAAGGCTCAGGGGTACCTTTCATTGTTTGGACCGATCATAAGAATTTAGAGTACATTAGAACTGCCAAAAGACTCAATTCCAGGCAGGCTCGGTGGGCACTTTTTTTCGGTCGCTTTGATTTTACTTTATCATACCGCCCGGGTTCCAAAAATGTCAAACCCGATTCTTTATCACGTCTTTTTGATCCCTCCGCCCGCCCGGTGACTCCCGAGTGTATGTTACCTGAGAAATTAGTGGTCTCAGCACTCATATGGGAGGTCGAGTCGAAGGTCAAGACCGGTTTACTCTTGTTTGTTTGTCTAATTCTCATTAAATTGTTAACTCGCACTTGTTTCCAGCTCCTCCTTCACCCAGTTGTCACAGCTGCAAAACCATGCTGTGTTTTTACTACCAAGACGCAGTTTCTGACCGTGAGTTATTCCATAACGGACACAAACAATTCTGTCGCTGAAGAACTGAAACGTAAACAAAGGAATTATGATCCATATTACAACGCTATTGCTTCGTTGGACTAAACGTGCTCCATGAGATGCCGTTCAGTGGACCCTTACCTTTCTAACTAAACCGGGATTTACAGCTGTGGATGTGGTTATGACTCGTTATTACGACGGATCTGGTATGTCATCGTTTCCATTGCTCATGTTTTTATGTGTACTGCTTACACAAATGTAGCAAATACAGTCTTTATAAGCTTTCCATTGAAAAACAGACATCTTTCGTCGATGCTTGAGGCTTAGATCTTTATAATGATACATAGTTTGTCAAGATTAAATTTGTCTCGCTTCATTTAATCTATTCGTAAACACTGACACGTGCGAGTTTAGAGGCTTTCAGGATGAGGACGTTCTGGTGCTGGCTAACAGGTTAAATGTATCTAATCTAAAATATGGTTTAATACCACGTAGCTTAGAGAAAATATAACACAGGCTCAGGCACAGGCTTGACATTTATCCTGCTTAAATTCGTTCTAAGAAATGCACATAACTTCATAAGTACCAAACATTCATCTGTGAATATTACATATTAAATATATTAAATATTTTAAATATTTTAACTATAGTGTTTTTCTTTCATTTTCCGTGACTGAAGCCGTCAAATGTAACACAACAGCGAGGCAAAACTGACGTCTATTTGCGAAAATGTGCTTTGATGCGCTTGTTTGATAACTTGTGGTTAAAGTGCCACTCAGCGGTCAAAAGCTGCAAATACACTTTACAGACGCCGCGGCGGCAGTACGTGCGGTGGTAAAAAGGGCCTTTAGGCTGTCCACCTACTGTAAGTCTCTTTCTATTTATTTATATACTTGTACTAGTTTTCAAATAATATGTAAACATTTTATTAGTTAGACTTTTTCCAAATACTTTTTCCAAACTATAATTCCTGAGTAAAGGTATAATCAAGTGAAATATTATGAAGTTTCAATAACAATATACACTACTATACCATTCAAAAGCTTGATGTAAATAATATAAATGTAACAAATAAAGATAACTGTAACAAATGTAACAGACATCAATTTATCCCCCATAAGAGATATGACATGAGCTCTTTTCAACATTAATAATAATAATAATAATAATAATAAATGTTTTTTGTATGTAGAAAATAGAAAGGTAGAAAATAAGATTGTTAAAAGGATTTCTGAAGGATTGTGTGACTGTAGTAATGATGCAAAAAAATTAGTTTGAAAGTCAGCTTTGATTGTTCCTAATAAACTGTTTAACTGCTCCCCCAAGTGGATATTAAATTATGTTGTGGCATAATTAAATATAATTAAACTACAAACATAAAATTATATACATTTATTTGTTCTCACATTCTTTCATGTAACTTCCCTCTCAGTGACACAAGCTGACTTAAAGGCTCATTATGCAGATCATTATGAGGGGCCTTTGTCTTCTCAGGTGTAAATCACAATGATATTCATGATAGCTGACACCTACTCACATATGACTTTTACCAACAAAAAGTGTCTTCGAAAATTTAAATCAATATATTGTTTTCTATAAGTGAGTAAACAAGATGATTTTCACATAATTTAGAAAGAAAAATTCTAGGCTACAAGCTCCAGTTCTCAAAATTCCTGGGAACCAATGTTCTTTATGTGTTTTTTTTTTTTGCCTTATTCGAGTGATTTAACATTTTTAGTTTTTCACTAACCATGCATACTATTTTTTTTTTCTCAAAAATACAATCATTTACATACATGCATTTCACATATTACAGTATTTCACAATTGCTTAAACATTAAACCCGATTCTCTGAACCCAATGCTCAGTGGCCAAAAACCATTTGTCGAATCAGTCACTTTGTAGGCAAAATTTTAAACAATTACAGGTAGTTAAGACACTGTTTGCAAATCTAATCCACTCTTTTTGCAAAACTCTAAACACATTCTTACTCACTAAAACACATTTTGCACTGTGTTGCAAAATGGTAAATACATGTGGCAAAAGTTAAACACAACTACAACACAATTGTCATCGTTTACACACAACAACCCAAATTGTTCACACTTGTTTCTAATGATGTGATCAAATCAGTTGTCTAGAATATAAGCCAGTACAGGTGGCCCAGGTACGTTGAGTGTTGATACCACAATGGATGGAAACAATGTGAGAGGCAGAGGAGGAAGAGTTTGTGTAAGAGGTGGTGGACGAGGAGGAAGAGTACAAGGACAACTGTGGCCACCATAATCAGGACATTCAGAGAAGAGAACAGGTAAATGTATTGTTTTTCTAATTTGACATTTGATATAGTAGATCAATTTGTCAATAGAAAGGGCAGTGGGGAAAAAAGAAAAAATATTTAGAATAAAATTTACATATGAATGTGATTTCCATCACTATTGTTTCTGTATGTATACATTTGTAAGAGCATTTTCCCTTTTGTAGAATTGCAAGACTACCAAATGAGGGTGGAATCCTTTGTTCTCCCAACAGCAAGAGGCTTTCATTGTTCATATGGTCCATCAAAACAATGTCATCCGACTGCGTGAAATCCAGCAAAGACTTGTAGAAGACAATGTAAACTTTGAAGGTATCAACAGTGTCAGCCTTTCTACCATTTCCTGTGTTTTCCATCGCAACAGGGTAAGCATGAAGCAAGTGTACAGAATAGCCTTTGAGCGCAATTCAGAAAGGGTCAAAGATTAACGATATCCGTATGGGCAAGTTAAGTGTACACTTTCAGCACTGATGCTTACAGTACAATGCCACGTTTCTACCGAAATTACAGGTGACGTAGGTCTGTACGCGTTTCTCAATACAAAGTAGGCTGATTTTGGATGTGCATCCTCGGTAGTTCAGACTTTGTGCATTCGACTCGGGAGTGTGATGTCCGCGACGACGCAAATCCGGTAATTCTGCAAACAGCAGCGTACTTGATAGCTTCAGTCAGCTGACCATGGCTACTGCAATTTTCGTCTCTGTTGACCATGGCTACTGCAATTTTCCTCACGCTGATCGCGTGGAGCTCACCTTCTCCGAGATCGGCGAAACACATTTTTAAATAGTCACTGTCTTTATAAATAAACCACAGATTTGAGTTTTAAACAACTACATTCTCGCCTGAAATACTTTTAAAATTACATTTAATGACACAATAACAGTAATATTTTGAAAATTATCCGAATAAATGGTGGTTGAACTCAACCAATGCTGCGTGAACTCAACCAATCAGGATGTTTAGCAAAGAAGTCCCACCCCCGAAAGTTCTGGAACTTTGAAAAAGCCAGCAGGGACTTTCTGAGGGGCATTTTTTTACCCCGAACTATTTAGTTCCTGGTTCTTGCGGTGGAAACACACCAAGTACCAGGCCAAAGTCCCTAGTTCCTGGGTAAAGTTCCTGCGGTGGAAACGTGGCACAAGTTTGTAGCCCACAGTTATTGTCCTATACCGTTACTGTAACTGCACTACATTGTAGTGTATGTAAAATCAGGAGTGCATATACATATGTACATACACTTTTGCAGAAGTATGTCTTTCTGGAACACCTACAAAACTATCAATTTATCTCTTTTATATATAGAGGCTGTTTGAAATGGATTCCATGGAAAGGTCC
This sequence comes from Carassius carassius, assembly GCF_963082965.1. Classification (NCBI taxonomy): domain Eukaryota; kingdom Metazoa; phylum Chordata; class Actinopteri; order Cypriniformes; family Cyprinidae; genus Carassius; species Carassius carassius. Next base: position 2,575,972 of record NC_081788.1, read on the forward strand.
CATGAATATTTTTTTCTACAATTTCTACAAGTTCTGTACAATTTAAAAACAAGTGTAAAATTCCTTCATTCTTTTCCTCACACACTTTACATAATGCATTCTGTGCCATTCCAATACTATACAACCTCATTTCTGAAAAAAATCACGTTTTGTCTTATATAATAATCCAGACATTCTACTTTGGTGTCTAGATACTTCCAATTAATATTACTCCATATCTTCTTCTCATCAATTCCAGGAAATATATTTTGCCAGAATTGATTTGCTATTGGTTTTCTAAAAATAGAATCTCTAAAACAAATATAAAACACTTTCACAGCACATAATTTAAAATCCAAATGCATTTCCCCAACTTTAACTAAAACCTCCATTTTGTTATATTCCTTTTCTTTACTCTCTGTTCTTTTAACCCATTCTTTTGGTATTGCTTGTTTTAAATCTTCATATTGTTTTTTTTAAAGTAGTCATCTCAAAATCATCTTTTGCCTCAACCATAGCATCCACTACTACTTGTACTGGCAAAAAGCCTTCTTTTACTTCATATAACACATCCTTAACCTTTTTAATCCCTACCTCAAACCACTGTTTATAAAAAAAAAAATTTCAACAAAATATGTCTATTTAAAAACAAAGGTTGATTTAAAAGCACTTCTCTTCCTTGTGGGTTAAGAGAAACATGTGGTAAAAAAATCATTCCATGCACCTAAAACTTTAAATTATTATTATTTTTGTATATATTTTCTAACTATTTTAATTCTCATGCTTTTTTTCTTTTGCTCTACATCCATCAATCCAACACCTCCCTCCTCGATTGGTCCGATTAGCGTATCATAGGCTTTTCTCGAAGGCTTGCCATCCCACAAAAAGTTTAAAATACATTTTTTAAATCTCTTTTCCGCCCATATTTGTATGGGCATTACTGATAACGCATACCACATTTTGGATAAAAGTAAGATGTTTACTATTAAGACCTTCCCTTTCAAATTTAAATTCCTATGCATCCAAAAAGTTAATCTCCTTTCCATTCCTCCCAATATCTCCTCCCAAATCATATTCCCACTATTCTTCTCATCTTTCCCAAAGATTATTCCTAAAATTTTCATGTGCTCTTCTTCTTTAAAAGCAAAACATGTTGGTAATATTTTAGCTTCCCCAATCCTCATGAACACCGTTTTTCCACATTCACCTTTGCTCCAGAACCTTTACAATATGTTTGCACAGTCTCTATTGCTTTACTTATGCTATCCACAACATTCACTATTAAGGTTGTATCCTCAGCATATTGAAAGATTTTTTTTTGGGGGGGGGGGGGGGGGGGAGATTTTTATTCCTTTAATAACTATATTTCTTTGGATAATGGATCTAATTAGGGCCCGAGCACCGAGGTGCGAGGACCCTCTTGTATCTGCTTTGTTTATTATTATTATTAGGGCCCGAGCACCGATGGTTTGAGGACCCTCTTGGAATTGCTCCGTTTATTAGGGCACGAGCACTGCAGTGCGAGGACCCTATTGGAATTGCTCCGTTTATTCTTCTTCTTCTTCTTCTTCTTCTTCTCCGTCATGAAGCGCATTTTTGAGGGCCTAAACATGCTCCAAAACTCACGAAACTTTGCACACGCATCAGGACCGGCGGAAATTTACATCTGATATAGGTTTCAGAAGTGGGTGTGGCAAAATGGCTCGATAGCGCCACCTGGTAAATTTCAACAAAGTGTCCCTCGAGCTACGTTTCACGTACATGCATGAAAATCGGTACGCACGTGTAACACACCAATACCTACAAAAAAGTCTCTTCGTACAAAATCCAAAACCCAACAGGAAGTAAGTTATTTTGAATTTCCTGTACGATTTTTGTGCAGTTTTTGCCGTTTCCATGCCTTGTACTTTGACGAACTCCTCCTACAGTTTTAATCGGATTATCTTCAAATATGGTGAGGGTCATCATAAGACCTTTGTGACGTTAAATTGCGAAGCTTTTGAGTTTTCGTCAAGGGGTGTGTCCCTGGCGGCCTGACAAAATTTGATGTTTCGCCGTGAAACAGGAAGTTGCTGTAACTCAGGCGAGCAATGTCCGATCTGCCCCGAACTTCACACGTGTGATGGGTGTTCTGTCCTGAACAAACACCCATGACCAAATTTAGTTATAGTCATAGCGCCACCTGCTGGTAACAGGAAGTGACATGGTTAACACAGTTATGGACTCCTTGCAAAATAATAAAAGGCATCAACAAGGGTTAAATAGGCTGGCAAAATTTTATAAGCATGCTAATACATGCTAGCAACATTTAGCTATGTGCTAAAGCATGCTACTAATGCAATGAAACAGGAAGTTGCTGTAACTCAGGCAAGCAATGTCCGATCTGCCCCAAACTTCACACGTGTGATGGGTGTACTGTCCTGAACAAACACCCATGACCAAATTCAGTTATAGTCATAGCGCCACCTGCTGGTAACAGGAAGTGACATGGTTAACACAGTTATGGACTCCTTGCAAAATAATAAAAGGCATCATCAAGGGTTAAATAGACTGGCAAAATTTAATAAGCATGCTAATACATACTAGCAACATTTAGCTAATTGCTAAAGCATGCTACTATTGCAGTGAAACAGGAAGTTGCTGTAAATCAGGCAAGCAATGTCCAATCTGTCCCCAAACTTCACACGTGTGATGGGTGTTCTGTCCTGAACAAACACCCATGATCAAATTCAGTAATAGTCATAGCGCCACCTGCTGGTTACAGAAAGTTACATGGTTAACATTGTTATGGACTCCTAGGAACATATTAAAAAGTGCCAACAAGTGTTAAAAAGGCTGGCAACATGCTAGAAACATACCAATACATGCTAGCAACACTTAGCTAAATGCTAAAGCATGCTAGTGATGCAGTGAAAAAGGAATTTGCTGTAACTAATGCAAGCAATGTCTGATCTGCCTCAAACTTCAAACGTTTGACAAGAGTCCTGTCCTGAACACATTAACATGCCCATATTTAATTATATTCATAGTGCCACCTGCTGGTAACAGGAAGTGGCATGTTTAACACTGTTATGGACTCCTTGCAAAATAATAAAAGGCATCAAAAAGGGTTAAATAGGCTGGCAAAATTTTATAAGCATGCTTATACATGCTAGCAACATTTAGCTAAGTGCTAAAGCATGCTACTAATGCAGTGAAACAGGAAGTTGCTGTAACTCAGGCAAGCAATGTCCGATCTGCCCCAAACTTCACACGTGTTATGGGTGTTCTGTTCTAAACAAACACCCATGACCAAATGCAGTTATAGTCATAGCACCACCTGCTGGTAACAGGAAGTTACATGGTTAACATTGTTATGGACTCCTAGGAACATATTAAAAAGTGTCAACAAGTGTTAAAAAAGGCTGGCAACATGCTAGAAACATACCACTACATGCTAGCAACGCTTAGCTAAGTGCTAAAGCATCATATTATTGCAGTGAAACAGGAAGTTGCTGTAAATCAGGCAAGCAATGTCCGATCTTCCCCAAACTTCACATGTGTGATAGGTGTTTTGTCCTGAACAAACACCCATGACCAAATTCAGTTATAGTCATAGCGCCACCTGCTAGTAACAGGAAGTGACATTTTTAACATTGTTATGGACTCCTAGGAACATATTAAAAAGTGTCAACAAGTGTTAAATATGCTGGCAACCTTCTAGAAGCATACTAAAACATGCTAGCAACTCTTAGCTAAGTGCTAAAGCATGCTACTAATGCAGTGAAAAAGGAAGATGCTGTAACTAATGCAAGCAATGTCCGATCTGCCCCAAACTTCACACGTTTGACAAGGGTCCTGTCATAAATAAATCAACATGCCCATATTCGGTTATAGTCATAGCGCCACCTGCTGGCAACAGGAAGTGTCATTTTCAAAACTTTTATGCACTATTTGCAACACAGTAAAATATGCCATTGTGTGCTAATCATGCTAGAAATATTTTCAAACATTCTAGCAACACTTAGTATGTGCAAAACGATGCTATTAATACTATAAAACAGAAAGTTGTTGTAACTCATGCATACAATTCCCCATCTTACCCAAACATCACATGTTTTATAAGAGTACTGGCCTGAACACAACTAAAGGCCATTATTCAATTCTAAGTATAGCGCCGCCTGCTGGCAACAGGAAATTAATTATTTTATACTAACTTAAACATGACTTGTCTGATCTGCCCGAAACTTTGCATGTTTGGTAAGAGTCCTGGCCTGAAGAAATTTACATGTCAATATTCTGTTATAATCATAGCGCCACCTGTTGGCAGCAGGAAATGTGGCACAAATATTTACTATTTTATAAGCATATGGCCCAACGTTCACTGTTCCTCCTATGGGCACCGGGTACAACCCGGTGGTGAGCCAGAGTGCGAGGGCCCTTTCATCGCTGCTTGCAGCTTTAATTAGGGCCCGAGCACCGAGGTGCGAGGACCCTCTTGTATCTGCTTTGTTTATTCTTCTTCTTCTTCTTCTTCTTCTCCCGAATGAATCGCATTTTTGAGGGCTTAAACATGCTCAAAAAGTCATGAAACTTTGCACACACGTCAAACCTGGTGAAAATTTTCGTCTGATATAGGATTCAGAAGAGGGTGTGGCAAAATGGCTCGACAGCGCCACCTATACTAAGAAAATCAACAGCCTTCCAGCTTTGTTTCACGTACATGCACGAAAATTGGCACACATATGTAACACACCAATACCTACAAAAAAGACTCTTGGAGCAAAATTCTAAACCCAACAGGAAGTCGGTTATTTTTTATATTATGAGCAAATTTTGTGTAATTTTGGTCATTTCCATGCTAACTCCTCCTAGAGATTTCTTCAAATCAACACCAAATTTGGTATGCCTAATCTAAAGGCCTTTGCGATGTTAAATTGCGAAGATCTTGAGTTTTCGTTGAAGGGCGTGTCCGTGGCGGCCTGGCGAATTTCGTTGATTCACCATGAAAAATGAAGTTGCTATAACTCAGACATACAATGTCCAATCTGCCCCAAACTTCACATGTTTGATGAGACTCCAAACCTGAACAGATTGACATGCCCATATTCAGTTATAGTCATAGCGCCACCTATTGGCAACAGGAAGTGACATATTTTACACTGCGACTAGCTACTTCTAGAAATTTTATGACATCAATGTATTTTTTGTGGTCAGTCTAATCTAAAGGCCTGTGCAATGTTAAATTGTGAAGATCTTGAGTTTTCGTTAAAAGGCGTGTCCATGGCACCGTGACAAAGTTCGATGTCTCGCCATGGGACTAAAAGATGTTATAACTCAGGCATAAAATGTCCGATCTTCCCCAAACTTCACATGTGTGATAAGAGTCCTGGCCTGAACACATCTGTAGGCCAATATTCCATCGGGTGTGGCAAAATGGCTCGATAGCGCCACCTATACACTTTCAACATAGCGCGCCTCGAGCTCCGTTTCACGTACATGTACAAAAATCGGTACACACATGTAACACACCAATACCTACAAAAAAGTCTCTTGGTACAAAATCCGAATCCCAACAGGAAGTCGGTTATTTAGAATTTTCTCTGCAAAATTGGCGTTGTTTTTGCCATTTTCAGGGGTTGTACTTTAACGAACTCCTCCTAGAGATTTACTCAGATCAACACCAAACTTGGTCAGTTAAATCTAAAGGCCTTTGCGATGTTAAATTGCGAAGATCTTGAGGTTTCGTTAAAGGGCGTGTCCATGGCGGCCTGACAAATTTCGATGTTTCGCCATGAAAAAGGAAGTTGCTGTAACTCAGACATACAATGTCCAATCTGCCCCAAACTTCACATGTTAGATAAGACTTCTGCCCTTAACAGATCTACATGCCCATATTCAGTTATAGTCATAGCGCCACCTGCTGGCAACATGAAGCGACATGTTTTACGCTGCGACAAACTACTCCTAGAAATCTTTTGACATTAATGTATTTTTTTGTGGTCAGTCTAATCTAAAGGCCTGTGCAATGTTAAATTGTGGAGATCTTCATTTTTTGTTAAAGGGCGTGTCCATGGCGCCATGACAAAATTTGATGTCTCGCCACAGCAAAAGAAGTTGTTGTAACTCAGGCATAAAATGTTCAATCTTCCCCAGACTCTGCATGTTCGATAAGAGTCCTGGCCTGAACACATCTGAAGGCCAATATTCCATTATAATGATAGCGCCACCTGCTGGCAACAGAAAGATTGGCACATATACGGAATAAACTTTGATATATTCCACTTATATTTATGAGTTTAAATGCATATTTCTCACCGTTCACCTATTTACTAAAGCCACTCGCTGCCGGTGAGCCCGGGTGCGAGGGCCCGTTCATCGCTGCTTGCAGCTTTAATTATTATTATTATTCTTCTTCTCCAAAATGAATCGCATTTTTGAGAGCCTAAACATGCTCGAAAAAAACTTTGCACACACCTCAGAACTGGCGAAAATTTACGTCTGATATGGGTTTCAGAAGTGGGTGTGGCAAAATGGCTCGACAGCGCCACCTATACACGTTCAACGGTGTGCGCCTTGAGCTACGTTTCAAGTACATGTATGAAAATCGGTATACACATGTATCTCTCCAATACCTACAAAAAAGTCTCTTGGAGCAAAATCTGAAACCCAACAGGAAGTCGGTTATTTTTAATTTTATGAGAAAATTTTGTGTCATTTTTGTCATTTCCATGCGTTGTATTTTAACGAACTCCTCCTAGAGATTCATTCAGATCAACACCCAAGTTGGTATGCCTAATCTAAAGGCCTTTGCGATGTTAAATAGCGAAGATTTTGAGTTTTCGTTAAAGGGCGTTTCCGTGGCGGCCTGGCGAATTTCGATGATTCGCCATGAAAAATTAAGTTGCTATAACTCAGACATACAATGTCCAATGTGCCCAAAACTTCACATGTTTAATAAGACTCTAACGTCAGTAGCATTTGAAGAAAATGACTTACAGTAATAAAAATAACTGTAATTGTTCATCTAGGTGACAGCTATAATGCACAATTAAATTGAATGTTTGATGTTTATTAAAACAAACTGTAAGACATATGTAAATTATGCTACTTTTTCACATGGGCTCAAACGCAAATTTGAAGCTCAATAGCATTTGAGGAGAAAGACTTGCAGTCATAAAACAATTGTAATGTGTTAATTTAGGTGTCAGCTACAATGCACACCTTATACATTTTTTATATATATTAAAATGAAGTGTTACTAAAGTTATATATATTGTTCTGTGTATGTGATTTCAAAGTCTAGATGGGTTGGATTAACCCTTTAACTGCCGTATCCCTTAAAGCTTGATTGCCAGAGGATTACTGTAAATGCTTATGCCCGCTGGGCACAGTTTTCCCGATGCCAACGGGGTTGCGTTTGCACTGATGGCTTGAGCCCGCCATCGCTGCTTACAGCTATATTTATTCTTCTTCTTCTTCTTCTCCAGAATGAATCGCATTTTTGAGGGCTGAAACATGCTCAAAAAGTCATGAAAGAAGAGGGTGTGGCAAAATGGCTCGACAGCGCCACCTATATTAAGAAAATCAACAGCCTTCCAGCTATGTTTCACGTACATGCACAAAAATTGGCACACATATGTAACACACCAATACCTACAAAAAAGACTCTTGGAGCAAAATTCTAAACCCAACAGGAAGTCGGTTATTTTTAATATTATGAGCAAATTTTGTGTAATTTTGGTCATTTCCATGTGTTGTATTTTAACGAACTCCTCCTAGAGATTTCTTCAAATCAACACCAAATTTGGTATGCCTAATCTAAAGGCCTTTGCGACGTTAAATTGCAAAGATCTTGAGTTTTCGTTGAAGGGCGTGTCCGTGGCGGCCTGGCGAATTCGGATGATTCGCCGTGAAAAATGAAGTTGCTATAACTCAGACATACAATATCCAATCTGCCCCAAACTTCACATGTTTGATGAGACTCCGAAAACTGAACAGATTGACATGCCCATATTCAGTTATAGTCATAGCGCCACCTATTGGCAACAGGAAGTGACATATTTTACACTCCGACAGACTACTCCTAGAAATTGTTTTGACATCAATGTATTTTTTGTGGTCAGTCTAATCTAAAGGCCTGTGCAATGTTAAATTGTGAAGATCTTGAGTTTTCGTTAAGGGGCGTGTCCATGGCGCCGTGACAATTCAAAGTCTCGCCATGGGAATAAAAGATGTTATAACTCAGGCATAAAATGTCCGATCTTCTTCAAACTTCACATGTATGATAAAAATCCTGGCCTGAACAGATCTGAAGGCCAATATTCCATTATAATGATAGCGCCACCTGCTGGCAACAGGAAGACTGGCACATATAAATGATTTTGACATATTCCACTTATATTTACGACTTTAAATTGCTCCTTTATATAAAACTTTAATCCACTTAATAAAATTCTCTCCAAAACCAATTTTCTTTAGAATATCAAATAAAAACTCATGTTCCACTCTATCAAAAGCTTTTTCCAAATCCAGACTAATAACAAAACCACTTTTCTTTTAAGCTTCCGTGTAACTTATCATGTCTCTCACATTATTAATTGTATCAGTTATATCTCTTCCTTTAAGAGCATTTGCTTGGTTTGTTTGAAATATTTTTGGTAAAATATCCTTCAATCTGTTTTTCAAGATTTTAGCTAAAATTTTAAAATCACTGTTTAACATTGTGATGGGTCTAAAATTATTTAAAGCTGCTTTGTCTCCTCTCTTTTTATATATAATTTCCACTAAACCCATCCTCATAACTTGAGTCACTTCGTCTTTCCTAAAAATGTCCTCATATATTTCTTTTAAAATTAGAATTAACTTATCTTAGGCCTTATAAAACTCATTTGTTATACCATCTACTCCTGGACTTCTCCCTCTTTTTAATTGCAATATTGACATTTCAATTTCTTCCTGTTGTATCTTTTTTCCCCTAATTCATTTGTCATGATCTTCCAATTTTTATGTGATATGTTCTAATAAAACCTCTTTCTTTGTTTTATCTATTCCTTTTCCATTAAACAAGTCTTCATAATAGTCCTTTATTTCTTTTGTTTCCTTGACTCTTCTCCCATCTTTCCATATTTTTTATTTTATTATGTCTGCTTTTCCCCTACTTTTTTCTGAATTGAAAAAGAACTTGGTACATTTTCCCCTTCCACTGTATACCTTGCTTTACTTCTTATGATAGCACCTCTACACGTTTCTTCTTCTATTTCACTTAATTTTCCCTCCAGCATTACTATCTTTTGTAAATTACTTCTTTCTTTACTTAATTCCTCCTTTAAATCATTTCTCACATTTCTTTCCTTCATTCCTTTCACCCTCTGTATTAAATTACTATACTCTATTGAATATTTCTTTATGTCATACTTTATATTATCCCACCAAATTATTTTGTCTTCTTTATACATTCTATTTTCCTCTCTATTTTCTATTAGTCTTTCTACACCCATCCTATAATCTTTTTTCCTTAAAATTCCTGAATTTAAAACCCATACCCCTGGCCCTCTCTCAAATTCCCTAAAATCCATCTGTACAAAAAATATTTATGATCACTCAAAGTTGTCTCTTTATAATACAGTTTCTCTACATATTTTCCCAAAGCTCTTTTAATTAAAACAAAAATCAATTCTAGTTTGGCACATAAAGTTTTGCACTATTTGCTGTCTTGAGTATTCTATTTTTCTAATTTCTTTCCCTCCATACATCAATAAGATAATTTTCTTCTATCAAAATATTAAGCTCTTTTCTCCCTTTATCTGATTTATACACCATTCCTTCTACCATGTCAATTTTACTAAATAGTGTATTAAAATCACCCATTGTAAATAAATTTTCTTCCTTTGAGATCAAAGTTCTTAAATTGTTGAAACAATCTTTTTTTCTTTTTTTCCTCCCCTGGTGCATGTATATTATATAATATCGTCTTTCGTTCCCCACAATTAATTTCCACTGCTAAACTTTTACCTGCTCCATCATCATATATTACTTTCACTTGGCCCCACCCATCTCTTTTAGTTAAAATGGCTACCCCACTTTCTCTTCCACTTTCATCACCATTGTTATAAAAACATACATTCCACCTGCTTTTAAAATCGTAAATTTTTTCTTTTTTCCAGTTTGTTTCTTGTAGTAAAATAACATTTGCTCCTTTACATAGCTCCTTCGTCTTTTCAAAATTTTCAATAATCCTCTTGCATTCCATGATATAATATTCAAAACCATAAAAATACATAAATAGTTAAAAACATTCATAATTTTCTCAATTTTCGGTCTTCTTTTTCTTCTAGGTTTCTTAATTCAATTCAATTCAAGTTTATTTGTATAGCACTTTTTACAATATGTAAATCCCGTGGCAAAACATAGAAAACAAATAGAGACATCATTAGCATAGCTGCTGATCCAACAAAGTAAAATTAATTAGTTTAATGTTTTCTCTACTTGAGTGTTTTCTCTACTTCCTGATGGCCTTCTGTAGCAAATCGTAGCTCCGTGTAGCTGTTTTTATTTTATTTTTTCTCTAGAATCTTTATCTTACTATCACTCTCTGTTTTTTAAAGTGGTAAAATATAACTTAATTCACACCATATTTCTGATATTATCGATCAATCTTATCAGATTAACTTTGATCGTTCACTTTTATTTTATATCCGTGAGTGCAGTACACATGCAAAGCGTTAGCACTCGTTAGCTTGTCATTAGCGTTTTCATTCGAACCTATCGCTGTTTTTCTTTTCTCCTCTCCTCTCTCTCGCTCCAGTTTTTCACAAGTTAATCAAACAACCGCAGTAAGAATATTTCATCAAGCACGGTGAGTAATGGCTTCTCCTGTTATTGTTATTTGCACCTCTTGCCACATGTACAGTTTATCTATCTCTGTCGCTGATGAGGGATTCACATGTGATAAATGCAGGGAAATAGTTAGGCTGACAGAGAAGATTTCAGAATTAGAGACACGCATCCAAACTTTAATTGAGGACAGTAAGAATGTTAGGGCTCTAGATACGGCTTTGGATGCGTCTAGCTCAGGGATTCCTGTACATTGTTCGGTTCCGGAAACAGAGCCCCTGCAGCAGGGCAACTGGGTGACGGTGAGGCAGCGTAGTCGTGGGTCAAAACACCGCTCTTCTGTTCCGATCAAAACATTGATGAAAACATGATGAAAGTGCTCTAGTTATTGGTGATTCTATTGTACGGAATGTGAATATAGAGACACCAGCCACCATAGTCAAATGTTTACCGGGAGCCAGAGCGCCTGACATCTTGGCAAATTTAAAAGTGCTGGCTAATGCTAAACGTAAATACAGTAAGATTGTTATTCATGCCGGCGCTAATGATGTTCGACTTCGCCAGTCGGAGATCACTAAAAATAACATTAAAGAGGTGTGTGAACTTGCAAGCACAATGTCAGACACTGTAATATGCTCTGGTCCCCTCCCTGCTTACCGTGGTGATGAGATGCATAGCAGATTGTCATCACTCAATGGCTGGATGTCTAAGTGGTGCCCACAGAGTAACATAGGTTTCATAGATAATTGGACGAGCTTTTGGGGCAGACCTGACCTGTTTAAAAGAGATGGTCTTCATCCCTCCTGGGGTGGCGCCACTCTTCTCTCTAGAAATATGGCAAATAGTCTTAGTGTTTATACCTGACTAACTGGGGCCCAGGTCAGGAAGCAGACAGACTGGCTAAACCGACCGTCTGCTAGCTGCCTCCCGTCACAGAGGTCAGTTAATTCTCAGCACATAGAGACTTTTTCACCTAGATATCACACTATAGAGACTGTGTCTGTTCCCCGAACTAGAAAATACAAAAAATGTCAAAACCAAGTTAAGATTAACAATTTAATTGAGGTTCAAAAAATAAAAAACAGAAGCAATATGGATAAACAAATGATAAAGCTTGGCTTATTGAATATCAGATCCCTTTCTACGAAAACACTTTTTGTAAATATGATCACTGGTCATAATATAGATGTACTCTGTTTGACAGAAACCTGGCTAAAACCTGATGATTACATTATTTTAAATGAGTCCACCCCCCAAGATCACTGTTATAAACATGAGCCGCGTCTAAAAGGCAAAGGTGGAGATGTTGCTTCAATTTATAACATTTTCAGGATTTCTCAGAGGGCAGGCTTTAAGTATAACTCGTTTGAAGTAATGGTGCTTCATTTAACATTATCCAGAGAAACAAATGTTAATGATAAATCCCCTGTTATGTTTGTACTGGCAACTGTATACAGGCCACCAGGGCACCATACAGACTTTATTAAAGAGTTAGATGATTTTACATCCGAGTTAGTTCTGGCTGCAGATAAAGTTTTAATGGTTGGTGATTTTAATATCCATGTTGATAATGAAAAAGATGCATTGGGATCAGCATTTATAGACATTCTGAACTCTATTGGTGTTAGACAACATGTTTCAGGACCTACTCATTGTCGAAATCATACTCTAGATTTAATACTGTCACATGGAATTGATGTTGATAGTGTTGAAATTATTCAGCCAAGTGATGATATCTCAGATCATTATTTAGTTCTGTGCAAACTTCATATAGCCAAAATTGTAAATTCTACTTCTTGTTACAAGTATGGAAGAACCATCACTTCTACCAAAAAAGACTGCTTTTTGAGTTATCTTCCTGATGTATCCAAATTCCCTATCATATCCAAAACCTCAGAACAACTGGATGATGTAACAAAAACTATGGACTCTCTCTTTTTTAGCACTTTAAATAAAGTTGCTCCTTTACGCTTAAGGAAGGTTAAGGAAAACAGTTTGACACCATGGTATAATGAGCATACTCGCAGCCTGAAAAATGGAGCGCAACTGGAGGAAAACAAAACTAGAGGTATTTCGTATTGCTTGGCGGGAAAGTAACATATCCTACAGAAAAGCATTAAAAACTGCTAGATCCGATTACTTTTCTTCTCTTTTAGAAGAAAACAAACATAACCCCAGGTATTTATTCAATACAGTGGCTAAATTAACGAAAAATAAAGCCTCAACAAGTGTTGACATTTCCCAACACCACAGCAGTAATGACTTTATGAACTACTTTACTTCTAAAATCGATACTATTAGAGATAAAATTGCAACCATTCAGCCGTCAGCTACAGTATCACATCAGACAGTGCACTATAGACCCCCTGAGGAACAGTTCCACTCATTCTCTACCATAGGAGAGGAAGAATTGTATAAACTTGTTAAATCATCTAAACCAACAACATGTATGTTAGACCCTATACCATCTAAGCTCCTAAAAGAGGTGCTTCCAGAAGTCATAGATCCTCTTCTGACTATTATTAATTCCTCATTGTCATTAGGACATGTCCCCAAAACCATCAAACTGGCTGTTTTTAAGCCTCTCATCAAAAAACCACAACTTGACCCCAAAGAACTAGTTAATTATAGACCAATCTCGAATCTTCCTTTTCTGTCCAAGATACTAGAAAAGGTGATATCCTCACAATTATATTCCTTCTTAGAGAAAAATGGTATATGTGAGGATTTCCAGTCAAGATTTAGACTGTATCATAGTACTGAGACTGCTCTCCTTAGAGTTACAAATGATCTGCTCTTATCATCTGATCGTGGGTGTATCTCTCTATTAGTTTTATTGGATCTTAGTGCTGCGTTTGACACAATTGACCACAACATTCTTTTGCATAGACTTGAACACTTTGTTGGCATCAGTGAAAGTGCATTAGCATGGTTTAAATCATACTTATATGACCGTCATCAGTTCGTAGCAGTGAATGAAGATGTATCCTATCGATCACAAGTGCAGTATGGAGTACCGCAAGGCTCAGTACTAGGGCCGCTACTCTTCTCGCTTTATATGTTACCCTTGGGAGATATCATCAGGAAACATGGTGTTAGCTTTCACTGTTATGCTGATGATACTCAGCTCTATTTCTTCGCGGCCCGGTGAAACACACCAATTTGAAAAACTAATGGAATGCATAGTCGATATAAAAAACTGGATGACGAGTAATTTTTTACTACTAAATTCTGAAAAAACAGAGGTGTTAATTATAGGACCTAAAAACTCAGCTTGTAATAACCTAGAACACTGTCTAAGACTTGATGGTTGCTCTGTCAATTCTTCGTCATCAGTTAGGAACCTAGGTGTGCTATTTGATCGCAATCTTTCCTTAGAAAGCCACGTTTCTAGCATTTGTAAAACTGCATTTTTCCATCTCAAAAATATATCTAAATTACAGCCTATGCTCTCAATGTCAAATGCAGAAATGTTAATCCATGCATTTATGACCTCAAGGTTAGATTATTGTAATGCTTTATTGGGTGGTTGTTCTGCACTCTTAGTAAACAAACTACAGCTAGTCCAAAATGCAGCAGCAAGAGTTCTTACTAGAAACAGCAAGTATGACCATATTAGCCCGGTCCTGTCAACACTGCACTGGCTCCCTATCAAACATCGTATAGATTTTAAAATAATGCTTATTACTTATAAAGCCCTGAATGGTTTAGCACCTCAGTATTTGAATGAGCTCCTTTTACATTATAATCCTCTACGTCCGCTACGTTCTCAAAACTCAGGCAATTTGATAATACCTAGAATATCAAAATCAACTGCGGGCGGCAGATCCTTTTCCTATTTGGCGCCTAAACTCTGGAATAACCTACCTAACATTGTTCGGGAGGCAGACACACTCTTGCAGTTTAAATCTAGATTAAAGACCCATCTCTTTAACCTGGCATACACATAACATACTAATATGCTTTTAATATCCAAATCCGTTAAAGGATTTTTAGGCTGCATTAATTAGGTAAACCGGAACCGGAAAAACTTCCCATAACACCCTATGTACTTGCTACATCATTAGAAGAATGGCATCTACGCTAATATTTGTCTGTTTCTCTCTTATTCCGAGGTCACCGTAGCCACCAGATCCAGTCTGTATCCAGATCAGAGGGTCACTGTAGTCACCCGGATCCAGTACGTATCCAGACCAGATGGTGGATCAGCACCTAGAAAGGACCTCTACTGCCCTGAAAGACAGCCGAGACCAGGACAACTAGAGCCCCAGATACAGATCCCCTGTAAAGACCTTGTCTCAGAGGAGCACCAGGACAAGACCACAGGAAACAGATGATTCTTCTGCACAATCTGACTTTGCGGCAGCCTGGAATTGAACTACTGGTTTCTTCCGGTCAGAGGAGAACTGGCCCCCCAACTGAGCCTGGTTTATCCCAAGGTTTTTTCTCCATTCTGTCACCGATGGAGTTTCGGTTATCCTAGGAACTACCAAAAGTCCAGCGTTTTGTGACCTTAGGGAGCTTGATGGATTGTAACGTGGTAGAAGGCTAGTTAGGTATGCAGGAGCTAAACCATTTAGGGCCTTATAGGTAAGTAATGATAATTTGTAACTGATACGGAACTTAATAGGTAGCCAGTGCAGAGACTGTAAAAGTGGGGTAATATGATCATATTTTCTTGACCTTGTAAGGACTCTAGCTGCTGCATTTTGGACTACCTGTAGTTTGTTTATTGAAGAAGCAGGACAACCACCTAGACGTGCATTACAATAGTCCAGTCTAGAGGTCATAAATGCATGAACTAGCTTTTCTGCATCAGAAACAGATAACATGTTTCGTAGCTTGGCAATGTTTCTAAGATGGAAGAACGCAGTTTTTGTAACATGGGAAATATGATTTTCGAAAGACAAGTTGCTGTCTAATATAACACCCAGATTTTTGACTGTAGAGGAAGTAACAGTACATCCGTCTAGTTGCAGATTGTAATCTACAAGATTCTGTGTAGTGATTTTTGGTCCAATAATTAATATCTCTGTCTTATCCGAATTTAATTGGAGACAATTATTTGTCATCCAATCTTTTACATTTTTAACACACTCTGTTAGCTTAGGTAATTTAGAAGTTTCATCTGGTCTCGTTGAGATATATAGCTGAGTATCATCAATATACTGTAACAGTGGAAGCTAATTCCGTATTTTCTAATAATATTACCAAGGAGCAACATGTATATTGAAAATAGAAGGGGACCTAGGACGGATCCTTTTGGCACTCCATATTTTACTGATGATAAATGAGATGACTCCCCATTTAAGTAAACAAAATGGTAGCGATCGGACAGGTAGGATGTAAACCATCTTAGAGCCTGCCCTTGAATACCTGTATAGTTTTGTAATATATCTATGAGTATGTCATGATCTATGGTGTCGAACGCAGCACTAAGATCAAGTAAGACTAAAAATGAGATGCAGCCTTGATCTGACGCAAGAAGCAGGTCATTTGTAATTTGAACAAGTGCAGTTTCTGTGCTATGGTGGGGCCTGAAACCTGACTGAAATTCTTCATACGGATAATTTTTGTGCAGGAAGGTGCTCAATCAAGCAGACACAACTTTTAATTGCCTATACTTTGCCAGTACACTACGATCTAATTTTGGTTTCTTAATAAGAGGCTTCATAACCGCCAGCTTGAATGGTTTTGGGACGTGACCTAAAGATAACAACGAGTTAATGATATTGAGAAGCGGTTCTTCAGCTACAGGTAACAACTCTTTCAGTAATTTAGTTGGTACAGGATCTAATAAACATGTTGTTGGTTTAGATACAGTGATAAGTTTATTTAGCTCTTCCTGTCTTATATTTGTAAAGCACTGCAGTTTATCTTTGGGTGCGATGGATGAAACTGAAGTGTTAGACGCTGTAGAATCTACATTTGCTATTGTATTTCTAATGTTTTCTATTTTATCAGTGAAGAAATTCATAAAGTCATTACTATTAAATGTTGGTGGAATATTTGAATCAGGTGGCGTCTGGTAATTTGTTAATTTAGCCACTGTGCTAAATAAAAACCTTGGATTGTTTTGGTTATTTTCAATGAGTTTGTGTATATGCTCTGCCCTAGCAGTTTTTAGGGCCTGTCTATAGCTGGACATACTGTTTTTGTCGGGTCTCGGGGCTAATCACCTGCCTTTTTGGTGTGTGTGTGTTGGGATGGTTTGACAGCTCACCGCGTTTGTGTTTTCCCCGCCTCCCTTGTTTCCCCGTTGTTAACCTTAATTGTTCGCCACCTGTTCTCTATGTCCTTCTAATTTTTTCCCCTTTATTATTCCCTGTATTTCTCTGTCTATTGTCAGACTGTTGTTACTCGTACCAATAGCTCCGATCATCTAGCAGCTCTTTGTACTCACCTTGTCATGTCTTGTCCTCAGGCTTCAGTGTGTTTAGCTGATTTCTCTGCCCTTGTTCTTACAAGCCCAGAGCTCCTAGTAGCTTCCAGCTGTCATCCCTCCGGTTCGGCGGTTATACGTACTTCTGTGGAACATTACTCATCTGCTTTGACTTATCTGCTGCTCATCCTGTCACTGCGAGTGAAACCTGTGAAACGTGACTCATCTGCTACTCATCCTCTCACTACGAGTGAAACCTGTGAACCGTGACTCATCTTCTCTGTCTCCTCTGTTTGAATAAAGCCTTGAGTTTACCCGCATCTGAATCCAGCCTGCTTTCTCCTGACAGTTTTTCCATGTAATTCTAAAAAACTTCCAAGTTAGTTTTTCTCCATTTGCGTTCAAGACTACGAGTTACTTTCTTGAGAGAGTGAGTATTACTGTTATACCATGGCACAGTATGTTTTTCTCTAACCTTTTTCAATTTGATGGGGGCAACAGCTTCTAATGTACTGTATTAGAGAAAATAGTGCCCATGTTGCCAGTTATTTCATCTAATTCATGTGTATTTTTGGGTACAAATAGCAGGTGAGATAGATCAGGCAGATTATTTGCGAATCTGTCTTTGGTGACTGGAAAAATAGTTTTGCCCAGACGGTAACGCTGAGACATGTAGTTAATATCAGTGATATGCAGCATGCACGATACATTGAAATGGTCTGTAACATCATCACTTTGAGGTACGATATCTATAGCAGTAAGATCGATTCCATGCAATATAATTAAATCTAGTGTATGATTAAAATGCATCATATCTGCTTCTAAATTTGGTGTAATCTTAAATGATCTTCTACCCATTTGTCCCAAGTCTTTACCTCCCCTTTAATCTTCCAGTTCATGTCCTTCTTTTCCATCGCTCTTCTCCATGTTTTGGCTTTTTTCTCCTCCATTATAGTCATCCATTGAATTGGTTTTAACTCCAACTGCTGTCCATATTACTTCCTCCATACTTTCCCCCTCATTCCTTCTTTCTTCCTCGTTGCTCTCAGCTTGTACATTTCCATTCTTCCTCTCCTCTTCTACTGTTAAATCCTGCTGCTCCTCCATTTCTTGCATTTATTTCCTTTCCGTGGCCTCCTCTTGCATCCGTCCACTCTCCTCTTGTTCTTCCTCTTCTTCTTCTTCCCCTTCTCTACTATCCATCCAGCATTTACATTTGTTTAAAGTTTTAAAACAGCTTTACAATCCCTTGCGAAGTGGCCTTGTTCCTCACATTTATAACAAGCAAACTCTGGACAATCCTTGAAGATATGCTTTGGACTCATGCACAATCGGAAGGTCTTCACCTGCTGGCTGTGGATATTCCTAAAGTGCTTTTTTTCCCTCCGTTGTTTCAAAGCGTGTACTGTAGGGTAATGATGCCACTTCTCTTGGGAATTTCACCTTTATGAATATTGTACCATCCTCAATGTCAGTTCCCGGATAGCACCTTCTCCTTATTTGAGAGGTACTCTCAAGCCCTCTAGCTTGTCCAAAATATCCGCGTCCTCTAGGTAAGTGGGCAAATGCATAAAGGAGACAATGTACTCCCTGTTCTGTAGCCTTTTTATTTCAAACCTTTTTTTTTATTTCTACTCCGTTTACAAGTTCATCACAAATGTCTTCTTTGTCCAAAGTAACCTCATATAGTCTAGATTGTTTTTTGTCTTACAACTAGGATTTACTCCCACCTTCTCCGATATGGCTTTAAAGATATCTTCCGCTCCTCCATTTTGCACCTCTGTTATATCAGTTGTTACGGTCGCCTTCTTAGCATATATTCTTTATTTCTCCTTATTTTTCCCATTATCTTCTTGTAATCCTTTCTCCGTTCCTTGATTATGTTGTCTGCCTGGGTCTCGTGCCATTTCCAAATCCGTTTCTTTGTGTCCGTCCATTGTACTCATGTCCATTTTCTCCACCCATGCAAAAACAAACAAATATAAACCACTAACCAGACAGCTCAAGGCTGCTGATTAGTGATAAAACTAAACAAAAATAACTTCAAACTATGATTTTACCACTAAACATACACAAAAACAAAACAAAAAACAAACAAGTTTTGGTGAGCGTCCCTCACCCACTGCAGCCAAACACTTCCTGTTTACCAGTGACTCACTAACGCCCTCAGGTTGGTATGGCCGTAAGCGAGGGCTGCTGCAAAGAGAGGGCTATTTAAAGATCAGCCACCCTAATCGGAAGAGCATTATATAAGAAGGGAAGAAAATGCAAAAGTTTATAACAACTGGTTTTCCCAGGTGGTCTAACATCCAAGTATTAACCTGGCCCAAACCTGCTTAAACTCCGAGATTGGTCATAGACTCTTTTTTTTCTTTTTTTTTTCTTTTCTTTTTTGTAAGATTACTAAATAAATAATGAAAAAAATCCAAAATCTTACACCACCTGGTATTCCCAGGCAGTCTCCCTTGCAAGTACTAACCAGGCACAAACCTGCTAGGCTTCCGAGATCAGACATAGCCAGGTTGGTTTGGCCGTAAGCGAGGGCTGCTGCAAAGAGAAGGCTATTTAAAGATCAGACACTCTAATCGCCAGTGAATTATAAAAGTAGGGAAGAAAACCCAAAAGCTTATAGCACCTGGTAATCCCAGGAGGTCTCCCATCCAAGTACTAACCTAGCCCAAACCTGCTTAGCTTCCGAGATCTGACGATATCAGGCATAGCCAGGATGTTTTGGCCGTAAGCGAGGGCTGCTGCAAAGAGAAGGCTATTTAAAGATCAGACACTCTAATCGCCAGTGTATTATAAAATTAGGGAAGAAAACCCAAAAGCTTACAGCTTCTGGTAAACCCAGGCAGTCTCCCATCCAAGTACTAACCTAGCCCAAACCTGATTAGCTTCCGAGATCAGGCATAGCCAGGTTGGTTTGGTCGTAAGCGAGGGCTACTGCAAAGAGAAGGCTATTTAAAGATCAGACACTCTAATCGCCAGTGCATTATAAAAGTAGGGAAGATAACCCAAAAGATTACTGCACCTGGTATTCCAAGGACGTCTCCTATCCAAGCTTAGCTTCCGAGATCAGACGAGATCGGGCATAGCCAGGTTGGTATGGCTTTAAAGGAACACTCCGACTTTTTGGGACTTTAGCTTATTCACCGTATCCCCCAGAGTTAGATAAGTCCATACATATCTTTTTCATTTCTGTGCGTTCTGTAAGTGTTATTTGACGCACCCACCGCTAGCCTAGCTTAGCACAAAGACTGGATGTAAATGGATACTGGTAGCATAGTAATCCCAATAAGTGACAAAATAATGCAAACATTTTCCTATTTACAAGTTGTGATCTGTATAGTCACAGCGTGTACAAATAACAAGGCTATATGAGACAGAGACCATTTTTAATCGTATAAATACTGGGAACTATATTCTCACTAGGCGTAGGAGCACAGCTAACGTTACTTGGGTGGAGTGGCTACTTGGGCGGAGTGATTAGCGCAGCACCCGAGACGCGCCGTGGTGAGGAGAAGAGAGTTCGCTCAGAGTTGGAGTAATAGAGTCAGCAATTACTAGATAGTAGATTTATAGTGTACAATCATGTGTGTTCGCTGTATTGTAAAGAACTGCGACAATAAACAGGGGAGACCAGGTAAATACTATGATGTTTCATAGAATTCCAACCACAAACGCTGACCTGATAAATCGATGGCTACTTGCTCTGGAAATAGATCTAAACACACATGTAAACACCATCATGAAGTATTTCGTTTGCTCTGAACATTTTAATGTAGACGACTATTTTGAAAAAATGCAAGTTGCCACACGGACCATGAAACGTGTGCTAAAGGATACAGCCATCCCATCGATAATAAAGACAGGACAAATTGGATCAGCTGTTGCTGCGGTAAGTGTTCCGTTATGTTTTGAGATGACTAACATTAGCCATACTGTAACAGTGCCATGCTAATGTAACGTTAATACAATCTTAGTAGTGACACTATTACGTGAATAGGGGGTCCGTGTATCAGTGTATCCCCTTTATTGTTATTATTGTGACACACTGTATGCAATGGCTATACTACAGTTTCATTGAACTATGAATGATCATTATAACAAAATCACTTACTTGGTGGACAGCTCACACGGCATGGGACGTGTCTTCCAGTTGATCTTGTCACAATGGGGAAAAAAGACAACTGCCGGGTGTATTAGGGCAGAGAAATCTTCCGTGGTAGTGACGCAAATATTTTGATTGTCATCAAGCCTTCACATTGATGGCAATACCCGGTCCCATTCATTACAACAAAGGCACTCGGTTTCTGTCGGCATAGGTTGGCATGTTCCACATTTACACCACCAGTCCGTGTTCGTTCTGATTCTCCCTTCGTCTTACAGCTTCCAAAGTTTGTAACTCCTCGTCTGTGTATTCTGGCTCAAAACTATATGGTTCTGGATCTTGGTTTGATACACAGTAAAATTCCTCTGAGTCTGACAATTCCTCAAAGTCAGCCATGATCACGAGTCACGTCTAGCTAGTTAGTCACGTTTGTTTTGTTTATGGTCTCATGTGCTGCGCTAATCACTCCGCCCAAGTAGCCACTCAGCCCAAGTAACGTTAGCTGTGCTCCTACGCCTAGTGAGAATATAGTTCCCAGTATTTATACGATTAAAAATAGTCTCTGTCTCATATAGCCTTGTTATTTGTACACGCTGTGACTAAACAGATCACAACATGTAAATAGGAAAATGTTTGCATTATTTTGTCACTTATTGGGATTACTATGCTACCAGTATCCATTTACATCCAGTCTTTGTGCTAAGCTAGGCTAGCGGTGGGTGCGTCAAATAACACTTACAGAACGCACAGAAATGAAAAAGGTATGCATGGACTTATCTAACTCTGGGGGATACTGTGAATAAGCTAAAGTCCCAAAAAGTCGGAGTGTTCCTTTAAGTGAGGATTGCTGCAAAGAGAAGGCTATTTAAAGATCAGCCACAGAGCATTATATAAGAAGGGAAGAAAATTCAAAAGCTTATAGCAACTGGTTTTCCGAGGCGGTCTAACATCCAAGTATTAACCTGGCCCAAACTTGCTTAGATTCCGAGATTGGGCATAGACTCTTTTTTATTCTTTTCTTTTTTTCTTTTGTAAGATTACTACATAATTAGTGAAAAAATCTAAAAGATTACAACACCTGGTATGCCCAGGCAGTCTCTCTTCCAAGTACTAACCAGGCCCAAAACTGCTTAAATTCTGAGATTGGGCATAGACTCTTTTTTTTCTTTTGTAATATTATTAGATAATTAGTGAAAAAATCTAAAAAAGTTTACAGAACCTGGTATTCCCAGGTGGTCTCCTTTCAAAGTACACTGTAAAAAATAAAACGACCCTTTGTTCAGCAAACAGTTTTTTTTAGTTACAGATAATATGAATTTTGAATATTGTGAGTCTATGTAAAAATGCATGTTAGTCCAACAATATTTTGCAAAATGTTATAGCAACATCATTAACCAAGTTGAATGAACAAACATTTTTTAATTGAATTGCGCGTGCATGCATCTACGGGGTTTCCCTTCTCATTATCAGCATCGCCACGTTTTCTTGCTGCCAACGTTAAATATGTTGCAATTGAATATGAACCAGTGATTCGGAATCA
The DNA here is from genome assembly GCF_963082965.1 of Carassius carassius. Classification (NCBI taxonomy): domain Eukaryota; kingdom Metazoa; phylum Chordata; class Actinopteri; order Cypriniformes; family Cyprinidae; genus Carassius; species Carassius carassius. Next base: position 2,598,799 of record NC_081788.1, read on the forward strand.
ATAAAGCAATCCAATCAGGACCTTGAAGCAAATTATATATTAACGTTAACTTACGCTGTTATATTAGTGTACGTAATTAAAATATGGTTTCAGCAAAACATGTCCAAAGTTAATATTGAAGGCTTTTTCTTAGGCTATTGTTAGTCCAGGTTAAGTCTCAATGTGGCGCTATTGTGATGTTTAAGGTGGTTGCACTCAGTATTAACAAATGTAAAGATATTTTTCATAATGTTAAACCGGATTTTTATAATAATGTTATCCAGTCTGTGGCCAGTTACCGTTAGTGGTAGTCGAGACACAGATGTACGCTGTACATCAATACTGATTCTAGAACAGTCTGCTTTGTGCTCTCGCTGTACTTTGACGTCATACGCCGTTCAGTCTGCGCAGCGCTGTATGCATATTATGTATATTCAATCTATCCGTCGTACCTGTGTCCTTGTCGACGTCACACGAAATCCACGTCGTAATCGACCTCTTTCCAAAGTCTGAAAAAAGCATTTTACATTAACAACTTCGAGATAAAATTAGACTATCCGACTATCACGTGGGTTTGTTGTGTGTGACCGAAGCGCCATTTGGAAGGCATCGTAAGTTCACTGACTACGCAATAGATGAGACTAACTGTTACTCGCGAAAAGAAGTCGAATTTGTCCGTCCAGCTTCATACTTAAACTCGTAAACTCTTTTTTTTATGGTATGTACATGTGAACAATTAACAAAACTATAAATCTGCTGAAACCTATAAATATTTCACCAATGACTGGGTACAGGATTTATTTATATTTTTACCAAACTGTAATTTTCTGTACATGTTTTTCTCTGAAGCATGCTGTTTTCCAAGGTGAACAGACTACAGTGTTATTTGCTGTACTTGCTTAAATATCAGTTTATAAAATGTACTGACATTGACTTAAAGTACTCATTTGATAATATATTTTGTCTGTGTGTATCAATGCACAATATTTTAGTTAGCACTTTTTGTAATTGGTTGTCACCAAATGACTACTATGTCTTAAGCAGTAAACCTTAACCCATTTTGGTTTCCATAGTGAATGTAAGACAATAAAGAACATCACATTTATTAAAAGTGGCATAATACATTATTATTCCTCATGCAAGGCTGGTCAAGCATGAATTAGCGCAAATTATTTTCTGCATCAAATAAAAGGTATAATGAAATCGAAATAATAAAATGTATAAAATAAATATATAAATTGGAAGAAGATCATCATCATGTTTGACATTAGTTAAGAATGCTGAAGAATATTACTATTTTAAGTGCAATACATTTTCAAATATGTTTTGAAATAAGGTTGTAACTCATTCATTTTTCTATTTTCCAGGATTATAAAAATACTTAATGCAGTGTAAAAACTGCAAATTCAGCAGTTCGAGTGAAGACGTCCTTCTAAAGCACTATCGGCTGCATCACCCAAGCATTTCCAGCTGGCCTTGTATTCATATGGGGTGTGTTTGTGTCTTCAGGACAGCAGGTGCTTTAAAATCCCACCTATCTAAACCACACCAAAACCGTCACAGAGTCAGTCAAGAACTTTCAACAATAAGTTGTGAACTGTGTGAATTCCAAGAGATTTGCAGTGAGAAACGTTTCTTCATTCACCTTGGAAATCATCTTAAATGAAAAGAAACAATTAATTGTCCCTTTAAAGGATGTGGATTTAAAACAAACAATCGGCCAACGTTCAGCTCTCATAGAAGCAGAATACACAGAAAGCATACACTAAAAGACTTTCGAACTGCAATACAGACGGTCTTCGAGAGGATTGATAATGAAGTGCGATCTATCTCACAGATCTCTTCAGAAGTCGAAATTGGAGATGATGATAGAATACAGTTTGATGAAGATGTTAATTGTCAAACACTTGTGTATGCAGACTGTGTCCCATGTTTCAAAAGATGCTACTGAGAAAATAATTGAGGAACTTAAAAGTATTTTGTTGTTCTCCAAATCTCAGGCCCTTCATAGTGTAGAATCAATTCTCACAAAGCACAATGTTAATGTTGAAAGTAACATTGTCAAAGAAATTGCAGATTCAGTGTGTTTGACAAATCCACTTTTAACCGCAATATCTGCAAAGGGTATTTTGTCTACTGACTACAGAAGAACTCTGTATTTCAAACAACACTTTCCTTTAATAGAACCTACAGAATATCTTTATGAACATACCCAGAATGAATCCTTTGTTTATGTGCCAGTCATTCATGTACTTGAAACTCTGCTAAGTTTACCATGTTTTTTGGATAAAGTTGAATTTACAAACGAACATTTAGCTGGACAGTACAATTCGTTTCAAGATGGGAAGTACTACAGGGAGAATGTGTTTGTTGCAGAAGAAGAGGTTGTTCTGAGTTTGGCCTTTTATATAGATGAGTTTGAAGTTTGCAACCCATTAGGCACATCCAGAAAAATTCATAAAATTACAGCTGTCTACTGGATGATCTTAAATTTACCTGCAAAGTGGAGATCTACTTTAACATCAATTCAGTTAGCTGTTTTAGGAAGGAGTGTTGATGTTAAAAAATTTGGCTATGACAAATTTTTGTAACCTTTGATAAAAGATTTGAAAGCTTTGGAGCAAAATGGTGTGTTTGTGGAGACTTTGGGGCATTATATGAAGCCAACTGCTTTCTGTGTATGTGCAGATAATCTCGGAGCCCACAGTCTTGCAGGCTACCAGGAAAACTTTAATGTTTATAAGTTCTGTCGGTTCTGTTTGTGATCAAATAGCAACTGTTAAGGCTAGTGATTTCCCTCTGAGGACTGTTGAAGAACACAATTCATTTGTGGAACAGCTTAAGCAGAGTGACACCCTGCAGAGTGTTAATGGTGTAAAGAGTGAGTGTTCATTAAGCAAACACTTGAGAAACTTTCATCCAGTTACTGGGTTTCCCCCAGACATTTTACATGATTTTTTTGAAGGGGTCATACCTGTGGAATTATCTTTGTGTCTCAGAGATTTGATCTCAAAAGGTTACATTACTCTTGAAGGATTAAATCACTCAATCAAAACATTCCCTTACAAGTACTCTGACAAGGTCAACAAACCAAAGGCAATTCTAAAATCAGGCCTAGTTAAAGGATCAATTGGGGGTAATGGTCATGAAAATTGGTGTTTGTTGCGCTTACTTCCTTTAATGATTTGGGATTGCATCCCAGAACACGAGCCATCATGGGAAATATTAATGGATCTAAAAGAAATTGTAGAAATTGTCCTATCACACAGTCTCTCTGAAGAAACTCTGTGTTACTTGTCATGTAAATTGGCAGATCACCGCTTGCTTCTGACTTCCACGTTTCCAGACTTCAAATTAAAGCCGAAGCACCACTTCATTGACCACTACCCACAACTGACAAAATGTTTTGGACCTTTGGTGAACTTGTGGACTATGCGATATGAGTCCAAGCACTCATTCTTTAAGAATGTAGCACGTGATATTCACAATGTGAAAAATTTGCTGCTTACTCTTTCTGTTAAACATCAGCAAATGATCGCCTATCATTGAATGCTCAAAGCCTTTTGAAATCAGAGTTATATGTTGAAAAAGTGGATGTGGTTAAAATATCACTGTTAGATGCAAAACTGAAATGTGCTATACAAAGAAAGTTTCCTCATGTGTACACTGTGTCACTGTCCAAAAATGTTTGTCTGTATGGAACTCAATATGCTAAGGACATGATTATATCTGCTGGACAATGCAATGGACAGCCTGAGTTCTTCAAGATAGAGCACATGTTGCTCTGTCCTGACAAAGTCTCCATTGTATCTAAAAGACTTTCTGCCTGGTATAGTGAACACTTGAGATCTTATGAACTTGTGGAAAGCAACTATGCTGACATGGTTGTCCTTGATCTTGATGACTTAAATGATTATAACCCATTGATTCCATACAGGCTTAGAGACCGAGTCCTTGTGACCCTGAGGACATACCTGCACCATTAAACTTGCCTGATGGTATGAGTAAAGTTAGTTTTTTTTTTTTAATTGGAAAAACTGGTATTATACTGTTTTATTAAGTAAATACTGGTATTTTTTACTTAACTTTCTCTGTCTACCTCTCGGTTTACAGGCTTTACTACTGCGAGTTGTCATTTCTTCAACTGATGCCCGGCGACTTCAGCTATTTGAAGTGCCACAGTCTGTGGAGTCCCTTATTAGATTTCTGAAGGAGAAACTGCAGTTACAAGGACAGTTTGTCTTGCAGTTTCAGGACCCTGATTTTGGGAATGCCCTTTGCAGCCTGACTGACATCTCGGAACTGCCCAGTGACAAAGCAGTCTTGCATATTCAGTGGTGCAATTCATCATTGTCTGAAACCAGCCTTTCTGTGTCATCTCTTGATACTGCTAGTGTTGATGACTCTGATGGATCCTTGACCAGCTCCACAGCCTCTGTACAAAGGTATTTGCGCACAGCCTCAGAATGGCCACTGCCATTCCCCATCCCACCCCTGTCATTTGATGTCGAGCTAAAACTACGACGAAGCAATGAGACATATGCAGAAACACAGACAGGCATTGATGTGACCAGAGACATAAAGATGGAGATTCTTGATAAAATAGTTCAGGCTGTTTTTGACATAAAGGCATATCCCAACAATCAAGAAATTGAGACCATTGCATCTGCACTGATTTCCAAGTATCCATGCCTTAAGGAGCCTGGCAAAGGTAAGGGCTATGAAGGATGGTTGATCAGCCTAAAGAACAAGCTAAACAATTACCGTTCAAAATTGAGAGCAGCAGGCTGCAATGAAGTTAGTGTGAACAAGAAGCGTAAGGATGTTGAACATGGACATGGATTCACCATGAAAAAAGCAAAGCGTGGAGAAGTGAATTTTGTCCCTGAACATCCATGCAACCACACTGATGCTTAACTTGAAGAACAAAGACTTTTATTGATCGATGAAACCAAAAAGGCAAGAAGCAACATGGTGGTCATAAGTGAAAAAATGGAATTAACTTTTTCCCTGAGGAGAAAAGAAGTGGTAGAAGATCAACCAATTGTTGTAGACGTGCAGCAGAGGTGGCCTGCACTTTTTCTCCAGGAACAGGTAATTATGTCAGGTTTTTCTTTGTTAAAAAGGCTAATTTAAATGATTTTTTATTGTTTGTTTATTATCCTAAATTTGTTAGAAACACATGAAATGTTTTTATTACTTAAAGGGTTACTTCACCGCAAAATTATAATTTGATCATAAATCACTTAACCTAGTGTCGTTCTAAAACACCAAGTGATCTGATTGTCTCCAGATCACATTTTCAGATATTTTTGATGAAAACCAGGAGGCTTCTGTCCGTCCCATTGACTTGAGTTAGTTTCACGATTCTTTTTCCCACACTCAAAAAAATTACTCTTTAAACTTACTTAATTTAATTATGGACAGTGGTTCCACACAACCAAATTGTGTTTTGATAACATTAAATGGAATTTTTTGAATCTATGCAAACTCCTTGTGTTGTGACAACACAATTGAATGAGGTAGAATCTATGTGAAATAGTAATGTCCAACCAAATCAATTTATTCACTTTGCTTTAACTTAAACCAGTTAAGTTAACTGAACATGTTTTGGTTTATTACAATCTAGCCAAATTTGTTTCACTCTATCAACATAAGGAGGTTTGTTTCAAATTACTCTTTCAATTATGGACAATGGTTCCACACAATTAGTTCTAGTTACTTTAACTAAATATTTTCTATTTAAAGTTACCCCCTTCAACAAAGCATTTTTTTGTGTGATTTGTCTTGTAATGAGTCAAAAGACAAGATGTCACAAATGATAAAAGGGTATTTGTTAAACAAGCAATAAAGAATTACACACAGTTAAATACAGTTGAAACCATGTTACAAAATTACACAAAATAGCGGAAATATGAAACTACTCATTTTCTAACTGGCATTCATGGGTAACCAATCAAACCTTATTCCAGGAACAGGAACTGGCTCCAGAAATAACTTCTTCAGTATTCCAAAAGTGTACCTGAGTTCAGGAGGGTTGCTCAAGTTCAGTCCATATATCAGTCCCAGAAACATGGTTTTGCAGACTGTAAACTGCTATAGGTCCTGAAGAACTTTATCCTCTAAAACTCCAACTTCTGCTGAACTGTCTTCAATGACTGCAGCTTCAAATAGATTCCCACGAGTCTTATGGATCACCTCCTGATTGCTGGCAACGTCTGTATCCTAGAAGTATTTAAAAGGATGGAGAACTCAAATTCTTGTGTATTAACTTTAACAAATCATTTATTAACCTTGAACAAAAAAAACTCACCATATACTCCATACTGCTAGGGTCTTCATTTGGATACTTCAATTTAATTAGTCTGAAGATGAAAACAACAAAATTTAGCCTTTGGTTTTTTTTCTAAAATTACATGGAAAAAAAAGTCAGTCATTCATCTCCTTATGGGAAATACAGGCAAGCAGAAAATGGTACACACATCTGGACCCTGTACGGTAAGCAACAGAACTGGAATGTTCCCAGACCCAGAAACATAGTAAGGACATCAGTAAAACAGTAATGTGACATCAGTGGTTCAACCATAATTTTACAAAGCTACAAGAATACTTTTTTGTGCAAACAAAACCAAAACAGCGACTTTATTCAACAGTTCTTCTCCAAATCGCATCTTCCACCATTATCAACAGCACGTAAATAATTAATGCGCATGGTGCTGCTGACCTAGAACACGCATGCGCTGAGCCTTGATTACACGCAGAGGAAAGCAATGTTCATGCCTCTTGTTACTCTCCATAATGGCGGCATATGTGATTTGGAGAAGAATTGTTGAATAAAATCGCTATTTTTGTTTTCTTTGCACAAAAACGTATTCTTGTAGCTTTGTAAAAGTGTGGTTGAAGCATTGATGTCACATGAACTGTTTTACTGATGTCCTTACTATGACTCTGGGAACATTTCAGTTGCATTGCAGCCTTTATGGAGGTTCAGAAATCTCTTGCATTTTACAAATATTAGGGATGCATCGGTTGACCCGCCATCAATCAGAAACCGGACGGTTTTTGCTTAAAATACGCGATTGGTAATCGGCCAGTCTTTGGCCTTTTTTTCGGCCGATTTTCCGAAAGTGCGTCCGCGTGCTCAGACTACATCTACATGAGGGTAAGTAATTAATGACATGTTTATTTTTGGGTGACCTAGCCATTTAAACACACCTGAACCAGCTAATCAAGGTTCTTGGGAATTTTAAAACAATAAAGTATTACTAGAAGTTCCAGGCAGGTGTGTTAGAGCTAAACTCCAGAGAACACTGGCTTTCCTAGAGCAGGTCTGGACACCCCTGCCTTGCATCAAAATGAATGGTTTTTGGGAGGCAAATGCATTCATAATCTGTCAGTTTATAGTAATACCACATATTTTGTATTGTATTAATAAACCTAATCTTATTATATCTGTCTTTTTTTGTCAATTCCCAGTGGGCACCAAGAGGGTTTCAGTATTTGTCCAAGCACTCTTCTTCAGTATGCAAACATCTTCAAGTTTTGCAGTGCGGATCCGTTTTGGCAAAGTCATTATGTATTACTAGTATACAATTAATTTATACAAATAAATATATTTTGCACACAAAATGAGATAAGACAGAAACTCCTATTCATCATTTGATTAGCTATAGGAGGAAGTAGCTGAATGACAAATCATTCTGCCTCTTAACATCTCTTATTGTAAGTCATATGTATAATAAAAGTAAAAGTAAGTGATAGGACGTTTTATTTTTGGGTAAACATTTTACTAATAAATATAATCTCTCTTAAAATACATTATTGGGTTATGATATTTAAAACAGTTTGGTTTGATCTAGCGCAGAACTAAAACTTTAATGAAATATTTCCCCAAATTATAATATAAATTTATGATTAGCTAGGTCCACACTGGAGAGCTGCTTTATAACAGGAAATCAAGTTATAATTCTAGCGACACTGACTCTGTATTTTCATGTTTAATATTGAAAAGCTATCTATTGCATAAGGACTGTTATATAAATAAACGTGACTGGACTTTTCTTTACTGGAGTGCCTGGAGAACCTCAGAGTTCGTGCAAACATCCACATCGCTGTAATCAAATATGTTCTTAAGAGCTGCTTTTACATCGCGGTCAGTTTATGCAGTTATTGAGAGGAAGGCGTGCAGTATATACTTACATATTCATCCAAGGTTCGGATCGGCTCGGTTTCCTCAAACTGAAGTGCTATCTTCTTCTTTTGAATTGAATCAGGAGAGTGTATTACAATCTTGTGCTACAGCGCCACACTGGTCAAACTGCATTATTGGAGGCTTTCACATTAGGCATACGAGATCAAACCACTAACGTTACTCAAAAACATTTGCCGACAATTTTTTTTTTTTATCGTCGACATTGTCGATAATGTCGACTAATTGGTTCAGCCCTAGTGTAACGTTATATATATATATACTCAAGTCAATACGTTACAGAGAGTCGTGTGCTTTCACATCTCCCAACCGCTCAAAATCATCTATTAAGGGTGCAGTAAACCGATTACACAATACTAGACTGCAAAACAAAAGTACCCCAAAACAGAAACTCTAGGAGAAATTAAAGACTTTGACTTAACACAAGAAAAACTTTAGATTTTCTTATCTGACTGGTACCTCTTGCTCTCCTTCGCGCCGTCATCAAATGCGTTGGAAATCGTCACTTCTTTTTTTTTTTTTTTTATTACGAAATTAAACACTTTACGTTAGTTTAACGATTGATAATTAAGTAAAATTGAAAATGAAACAGTTTAAGTTGATTAAGCACAATACAATTGTGTTTTGGCGGAAAACTAAATATATTTGTGTTTTAACAAAACATATCTGTGTAAAACGAACAGTGCCACAAATCAATTTTTTTGAGTGCAGAAAAGAATAAAAGACATCGCCAAAAAGGTCAATATGCCATCAGTCATTCAATAATAATAATATCATGAAGTGACGAAAACACTTTTGTGCACAAAGAAAACGAAACAAACAATTTTTTTCAACAAGTTGTTCTCAAAGTAATTCATTGCGCGTTCACGAGCAGACTACGGCATATGCTGATGTCACCTGCTGATGTAGTTGCCAATGTTTTTTTTGTTTTTGCTCCTTTTTTATTTAAGCCATTATGTAAACATTGTAAACAATACTTGAACAGCCCATATAAATGCGCACATTACTTGCCAGTGTATTCTGTGTCTGTACACTTGCAACTACATCAGCAGGTGACATCAGCAACATACACCATAGTCTGCTCATGAACGCGCACTGAACGACCAAGGAGGAGAACAAATTGTTGAATAAAATCACTTGTTTTGTTTTCAGTGCGCACAAAAGTGGTTTTGTTGCTTATAATAATATTTTTGAACTACTGATGGCACGTGGACCTTTTTGGCGATGTCTTTTATGGCCGGCAGCCATATCACCCTGGAGCCCAAGACCGGTTTCCCACTGAAGCTAAGCAGGGCTGAGCCTGGTCAGTACCTGGATGGGAGACCTCCTGAGAAAACTAGGTTGCTGCTGGAAGAGGTGCTAGTTAGGCCAGCAGGGGGTGCTCACCCTGTGGTCTGTGTGGGTCCTAGCGCCCCAGTGTAGTGATGGGGACACTATACTGTCAACAAGCACCGTCCTTCGGATGAGACGTTAAACCGAGGTCCTGACTCTCTGTGGTCATTAAAAATCCCAGGATGTCTTTCGAAAAGAGTAGAGGTGTGACCTCGGCATCCTGGCTAAATTCGCCCATTGGCCTCTGACCATCATGGCCTACTAACAATCCCCCATATCTGCTGATTGGCTTCATCACTCTGTCTCCTCTCCACCAGTAAGCTGGTGTGTGGTGGGCGTTCTGGCGCACTATGGCTGCCGTCGCATCATCCAGGTGGATGCTGCACACTGGTGGTGGATGAGGAGATACCCCCAGACTATGTAAAGCGCTTTGAGTGCCTAGAAAAGTGCTATATAAATGTAATGAATTATTATTATTATTATTATTATTTTATGCTTTTCTGGGGGAAAAAATTTAAACAAACTGAAGTCAATCGGACAGACAGATGCCTCCCTGGTTTTCATCAAACACATTTTTAAATATTTTTGAAGACAATCGGATCACTTGGTGTTTTAGAACGACACAGGGGTAAATTATTTATGATAAAAGTTATCATTTGGGGTGAACTAACCCTTTAAGGCACCACATGTAATACACATTTTAACCATCTGTGACTGCCATTTCTAGCTTGATGATGTTTATTTCCACTAACAAGGTCAACTTAACTTGAAATGCTATTCATGCAGAAACACTACTTCTTGTAGCAATATCAGCGTGAATCTAATGTCAAGTATTCATAAGTCAGTCAGGGTGTCCTTTATGGAAACAGAATTGTCCATCTTTTACATAGAAAGAAAACAAAAATGTTCCGGGAGGGGGTCATGAGGACTGACTGTATTAAAGGACATCCTGACTGACTTGTGAAAACTTGACATTAGATTCACGCTGATATTGCTACAAGAAGTAGTGTTTCTGCATGAATAGTATTTCAAGTTTAGACAAAGCATAAACCGGATTAAAAAAAACATTTAAGTTTTGTTACTGTTACTACAATATGTTTTTGTTATAAACAGATAGCTGAGGAATTCTTCAGAATCACGAATAAAGACCTTCTTGATGTCTTCAGGGCAGCTATGGACAGATTTACACCTAAGCTCTTGAAATTATACAGAGCTAGAAAAGCTGCATTTGGAGAGGACATGGAACAGCTCCTAGAAAGACTTGATGAAAGGGCAAGTTTAGTTTCATAACTTAAATGTTTTGGAGGTTTTTTCACATTAGGTTGGCTGATATGAACAGTTTCTTACTTTGGCTAATTCTTTGTTACCTCTGTATGTTTTGAAGGTGGCCGATGTTGTTAATCACAGAAGGACTACTGCTTTGAAAGGCCTGCCTTTGTTTCTTCGAGAGGACCCAAACAAGCTGTTCAAGACATGCAAAGTAAGTAGTAATTACTTCAAAAGGCTTACAGTTTTGAGATTTGATTATTTTTGTTCATTAGGTTTGTTTAAAAAAAGTTAATGTTTACTTGTTCTAGTCTTATGTTTGTCAGTCTGCAAGTGTTGACTGTTTAATGACTATTGATTTAATGACTTTTACAGTCTATTATGGATAGAATGCAACTACAAAATATCTGTTCTAGTAGATTATTGTTTGTGTAACAGGACACCGAAGATGGGGCAAAAGGAGTGTCTATTGCCATTCTGTGTGTTTTGGAAGATGACACCCAAGCGACATCACCCGAGGTTGTAAACATTGCTGTTGTGTTGGAGCAGGTCGTCGTTTTGAAAGATCTCCCAGATATTTCTACTGCTTTTGCATACCTTTTTGGCCTTCTGTATGCATTAAACATGTCCTATCCTCAAGCTCTTAAGTACACTTTTGACACCATTCAGAATGTTTTCATGGAGCTGGGATCTGGATGCACCAAACGTGTACTTTCTCTGAAGAACAAACTGTTGTAAAGAAAATCAGAACAGTGTTTTTGGGATCCTTTTTGGTGTTCATTTGTTACAAGACCTAAAGTGCGCTTGGATACAAGGTCTGGGGATTCTTTTAGTTGGCATCTCTATTTCTTGTTACAGATGTCAAACTGTTCCAAATGCACCAAACGTGTGCTTTCTCTGAAGAACAAACTGTTGTAAAGAAAATCAGAACAGTGTTTTGGGATCCTTTTTGGCGTTCATTAGTTACAAGACCAGCAGAAAAGAATAAGTGCAGCTTGGATACAAGGTGATTCTTTTAGTTGGCATCTCTTTTTCTTGTCATCAGATGTCAGACTGTTCTTAAAATGTTTTATAATTGTAATTTTGTATTACCACATACCATACCAGGTTAGTGGTTGCAGTAAGCATGTCTGTTCTTATAAATGGTTGTTTAAAATTGAGGGATAGTTCATCCAAAAATGAAAATTGTCACATTTTGTCACTCTTATTTTGTTACAAACCTGTATGAATGTCTTCGTTCCGAGGAACATGAAGAAAGATGCTTTGTGGAATGTTTGTAACCAAACCGTTCATGAGCCCCATTCACTTTTATAGTAGGAAAAAAGAATACTATAGAAACGAATGGGGCTCATGATCTGTTTGGTTACAAACATTCCTCAAAATATCTTATGTTCATCAGAACAAATACATTTATACAAGTTTGTAACAACATGGGAGTAAGAAAATGACACGATTTTCATTTTTGGGTGAACTATCCTTTAAAATAAAACTGTAAAAAAGTGTTTTAAATGTTGGTTTAAATGTGATAATTTGAAACGGAACATGTCAAGACATTAAAAACATTTTATTGTTGGATACAAAGAAAAATCCTAAATTGATACCAACAAGTTTTATGCTGTGATTTAATGAGAAATTGTATTGCACTGATTTTTGTTGGTGTTAAAAATTGTCTGTATGCTTAGTGTATGCAAAATTTAAGTTCCTACTGAAGATGGAATCTGGACTTTTTCTTTAAAGTGCAGCTGTTGTGTCACAACTTTAAAAAAAAGTTAAATATTGTGAACAGAGTTTGTGCTTGTGTAGCATCTTATTTCTAATTGAAATAAATGATAAAGTAAATGTTTTATGACCTGTCTTTATTTTGCCAATTGAACATTTCTCATCCACAAAACATAAAAAAGCGAATTAACTGAACAACAGCAATTGCGGTGACATTAATATCATTATTAGGAAAATTAAAAAATCAGAATTGCGTAAACAAGCAAGTGTTAGTTGGCTAACATGCATAATTTTGCCAATTGAAAATTCTTCATCCACAGAACATAAAAAAGCAAATTAACTGAACAACAGTAGTTGGTGTAAAACAAAAATCTTAATTGGGAAAATATGAAAATCAGAATTGCAAAAACAAGCAAGTGTTAGTTGGCTGAACATTGTATCATTACTATGTGTAATTATTTAAAATACATTGAGACAACGCAAAAGTCTTAATGCATCAGGTTGACTCACTTTTTTACGTTTTCGCAGCAAATTTTTTTTTTACAGTGTACTAACCAGGCCCAAACCTGCTTTGCTTCTGAAATCAGGCATATACTTTTATATTTTTTGCAAGATTATTAGATAATTAGTAAAAAAATCCAAAATCTTAAAGCACCTGGAATTCCCAGACAGTCTCCCTTCAAAGTACTAACCAGGCCCAAACCTGCTTAGCTTCCGAGATCAGACGAGATCAGGCATAGCCTTTTTTTTATTTTTTTATTAAAGAAATTAATCAATTCAAACATGCATATCAATTATTAACATACAAAGATACACAATATGCTTTCTTTAACATAAACACTACTACACTTTTGGGCTATCAGACATCTTACAAATAATAATTAAAAAAGCAGTCATTACATTGTTTAATCTTTTAAAAATGACAATTCCATCCCCAGGTCATTTAAAACCTTTAAGACCTCCTGAGTAAAAACATAATAAAAAAAAAATCCATTGTTCCCTCCAACTTAAAATAATAAAACAGACATTCAACATATTTCTCAACTTTTCTCCTAAACATTTTCCACACATCAATTAAAACATTTTCCTTTTTCACCACTACTCTTCTTTCCCATACCACACCTTTCATCAACATCAAAAGTAAATTAATGATCTCTCATTAAAAACTTTCAGCTCATCACAATATAAAAACAAGTGTAAAAACCCTTCATCTGCATCTTGGCATACTTTACATGTGGCACTTTCCTCCATCCCAATTTTGTTTAAAATCACATCTGTGAACACTGCTTTGTTCCTGATAAAATACTCCATATTCTCCAGTTTCGTCTGTACAATTTTACAATTCATGTTCCCCCATATATTCTCTTCTTTTACATCATTGAACATCCGTATCCAGTATTCGTTTACAACAGGTTTCTTAAAAACAGTATCTCTAAAAACACAATAAAACATTTTCACAGTACAATTCATTAAAAGCACACAGTTTTTCACCCAGCCTCACATACACATCTTTCCCATGTTTCTCTTCTGTATAGCATTCTTAATTACGTCATACTTGTTTGTTATCTCTTGTCTGCTATAATCCTCCTTTGCCTCCTCCGTCACATCCACAGTGTATTTCACTGGGAAAAACCCCTCTTTGAATTCATATAAAACATCTCTGACTTTCGTGATTCCCACATCCCACCACTTCTTAAAAAAAAAAACCTTCTTCCCTTGACTTAAAATGCAGTGTTTTAAGAATAAAGGCTGATTTAAAATGTTCTCTCTGCCTTGTGGCTTAAAATGCACATTAGTTAAAAATTTGCCCCATGCCCCCATCAGTTCTTTATAAAAATCTGGCAGCCCCTCCGTCATCCATTTTTTGACTTTCATCCATAAAATGTTGTCCCCCAAATTAAAATTACTACACTTACTTAAAAAATGCCCCATTGTTCTCTTCCATGCCACTTCGTTTTCTTCATCCAAGTACTTTGTTATTATTTTCACTCTCAAGCTGTTCTTTCTTTGTTCCACATCCATTAACCCCAGTCCTCCCTTCTTCACTGCTCCTATTAAAGTTTTGTATGCTATTCTTGGTGGCTTCCCTTCCCATAAAAAATCTAAAAAACATTTTTTCAGCCTTTTTTTATACCCACAACGGCATAGATGACACATATAAAATATACCACAATTTAGAAACCATTAAAACATTAAGAACTAAAACCTTCCCTTTCAAAGTTAATGTTCTCATTCTCCAAAAATTATATCTTCTTTCAATCCCTCCTAAAGCTTCTTCCCACATAGTTTCTTCTGCTTTCTTTTCATCCCTCCCCATTAAAACACCTTAAATCTTCATTTCTTTAGTTTCCTTTAAGGTAAAATGTTCTGTTAAAACCGGTGCCCTTCCAAATCTCATTTACAGCGTTTTGTCCTCATTTACTTTAGCTCCTGATCCCCTACAATACTTTTGTACAATTTGCATTGCATTTTCCACACTCTTCAGATCTTTTAACAATAACATTGTGTCATCCGTGTACTGAAAAATTTTACTTTCCCCTCCCTCGATGCCTATCCCTTTTATCCCCTCTTCATGTTTTACAGCCAATCCCAAAGTTTCCGCAACTAAAGAATATAAAAGAGCTGACAACGGACATCCTTGTCTTATTGGTCTTGTGATTTTAAAACACTGTGTTAAAAACCCATTACATTTAATTCTTTTTATTGCGCCTTTGTATAAATTCCTAATCCATTTCATAAAATTCTCTACAAAACCAAAACTTTTTAAAACATCAAATAAAAAACCATGCTCCACCCTGTCAAATGATTTCTCGAAATCTAAACTGATAATAAACCAGAGAGGATCCTGTGCGGCTTGTCTCAAAAAATTTGATTGACGAGGGTCATAAAAGCCATCTGTTCTGGACACCTGTTTGTACACCCCCTACCCCTCCCCTCCACTCCACTCCACTCCACTCCCTTCCCTTCCCTTCCCTTCCCTTCCCTTCCCTTCCCTTCCCTGTACACCCCAGTGACCTAAATATGAACTTATGAACCTAAGAAGGAATTTCGGTGGTGGGGAGTTGTGTTGGGATCTATGTGCTTTTTAAAACTCTGAAAAGGGGTGAAATCATGAAAATGGTATAAGGGAAGTTTTTATAAAGTGAAGTGAAGTGACATTCAGCCAAGTATGGTGACCCATACTCAGAATTCGTGCTCTGATTTTAACCCATCCAAAGTGCACTCACACAGAGCTGTGATAACACACACACACACTGTGAACACACACCCGGAGCAGTGGGCAGCCATTTATGCTGTGGCGTCCAGGGAGCATTTGGGGGTTCAGTGCCTTGCTCAAGGGCACCTAAGTCGTGGTATTGCAGGTGGAGAGAGAACTGTACATGCACTCCCCCCACCCACAATTCCTGCCAGCCCGAGGCTCGAACTCACAACCTTTCGATTGGGAGTCCGACTCTCTAACCATTAGGCCACGACTTCCCCCTGTTTTCGGTACACATTGCATTTCAAGAAAAAGGTTATAAACACATACGAAATGGAAACAATGTAAAAACGTTGTTAAAGTTGTTACAAATGAAATAAAAAGAAAACTAGGGTCCTGGTTATTTATCTAAAACAACCAAACAAGTCAAAAAACTATCAGATATGTTTTCGTAAAGCAACACGTGAAAAAGATGTGAGAGCTTGTAGTATTACAATTTAAAAAGGTGTTTTGTTTCCAGCTAGAAAACTAGGTTACAGTTTTATTTATACCTTACCTCATACTAAAAAAAGAAGCAAATGTAAAGCAGCGATACAAACCAGAAAACTTGGTGTTTGTCACAATGTTAGAAAAAGTTAAAACAAAAGAAAAAAGAGGTATGCATTACGCGGATCTAAAATAAAATACATCAGACAAGATACTTGTCAAAACTATGCTGTACTTTACCACTAACTACAATTTAAAAAAATCTAGACTGTTACTGACAGAGAGTTAAACAAAAGAAAAAAAAAGATCTTACAGCAAAGTATTAACGCATCTCCGTTGATTCGGCCTCACAGCACCGGTGACAAACTTAGAATGAGGCTCGGGAATGCTCCGGAAAAAAACCACGCTTACAGCCCTGCCCTCTCTAGCGCTGGAGGCGTGATAGCTGCATCAAATAGATTTAAATGTATGTTAAAATAATTAAACTAAGTAGTTTTTAATAAATAGACATCAGTCCTTAATTAGTGAAAACTTTATATCCGTTTAAACATAAGATCAATTTTTACTTTTTAAATGATGTAGACCTATACAATTTTTATTTACTTTGTCTTAAAAAAAAAAACATAGTTGAAAAGGCGTTATTTGTTTTTAATTTATTAAGTTAATTACTCTAATCTACGACTAGTCTAAATCTAGACTATCTCTGTCGATAGATCTTTTATTTTTGTCAAGCTTAATTTCTCAAGCTTGTCAATTAATGTCAATTAACACACACAAACACACTTTCCTTCTGTCAAGCTTGTGTCGCGTTCTCTAGTAAATAAACCAGACATATGTAATTAAAAGTACTCGGTTTAACAATATAGCAGGAAAGAGACGTCATCTCAAGCATCGAAACGCGAACGTGTCCGGCATCTAGCGTCTGTGTGATTAGTGGCGCATGCATTTCAGTTAGACATCAACCGGTTGTAAAACATCTAACGGTTTGAAATGCTTGTAACTGGCTTGTGAAACTAACTAATTTCAAGTGGTCTGTGTCATTTAACAGCCCAAAAAACCCATCCACTCATACACCCAATGTTCGTTTTAACAAGACAGAGGGTGGTATATATATAGGATTTTGTTAGTTTTTATTTTAATTACATTTATTATTTTTATTCACAAGGTGATTTTTCAAACACAAATGCAGGCATCAATGCAAAGCCTCAACACACACACACGCACACACACACACACAAATATACAAAAAGTATAAATACACGTAAATATACCCAAACATACAAATACAAACATGTACAAACAAGCCTGCAGAATATGACTTACAAACAATCTCTCACACACACACACACACACACACATACTTCTGCCGCGCTTGTGTCGTGTTATCTAGTAAATAAACCAAACATATGTAATTAAAAGTACCCCCATTTAACAATATAGCAGGAAAGAATTATCTCGTCTCAAGTTGTGCATCGAAACGTGAACGTGTCCGGCATCTGGAGTCTGTGTGTGATTACTGGCTTGTGAAACTAACTAATTTCAAGGGTCTGTGTCATTTAACCGCCAAAACCCATCCACTCATACACCCATTGGACAATTTTAGTTTATTGTAATTACATTTATTTATTTATTTTTTTCAAGCATCAATGCTAGCCTCAACACACACACACACACACACACACACACACACACACACACACGCTTATGAGATTTTTAAGTTATGACTTTGACTTATTGACTTTTGACTTATTAAGATCTTTGATTTCCAATGTAAGACGGAATAACTTTTAAACGCAAACGATACACAATACTTTGTGGGGAGAAACGCTAAACAGATATCATCGCATTGATTTTGGAGTTGTTTAAATCCGTGCATTTCAAACAATCGAAGTTAATGCCGTATCTACCCCGTCGAGATGAAAGGCCGTCTTTACACACCAGGATATGTGATAAAGGCCAGACGGTGTCTGGCGTAGATCATGCCTTTAACAGATACATTCAGTCAAGTTGTAAAAATCATATACATAAATCAACGTTATACGTGTATGAGTATTAAAGATTTATGTTATTAGGGCATCCTCTACTGAAGTTTATTAGATTTTAGAGGTGTTCTCAAGAGGACTACCCAACAGGTGTTCCCCACAGGACTACCCAACCTTTAAAAACTAAAAGTTTGTCACGCTCATTACCTGCAAATTATCTTCAAGCCGTGCTACGTTACAAATCTGACAATAAACGAAACAATGGCAGACAACTACCAGGGTGAGTTTTTTTTTTATATAAATTATTTAAAGTGAATATTTGTTTAATGTCTCGTGGATGATCTCTAGGTGGTTTTGAGAATCAGGATTTCGATGAAGGTTTGGAACAGATCCTTGAAGAGTTATGTGAGTAATTTTCCAATTTTATTGTATTAACTCAATGTCTAATAATAACATCAATAACTTTGCTACCATTCTTACAGTTGATGAGGATGTGTTGTTTGCTTGCGATGACCCCGGAGCTGTTAATAACGGTAAACCATTTTCTCAATAAGTTAAAAATGACAGGTTCACATAACATTATTACCAGATAAATAATAATAATGATATATGCTTTTTTTTTTTGACAGACGAGCAAGCTGTTGTCGCCAATCAAGCGGTGATAATTCCTCCAGAAAACGTTGCAAAAGGGGTTGTGATTAGTACCGAATCACAACGTGATCTAGGACACATCACGAATCCCGCCCCCGCTGACGCTCTGGTTGCCGAAGGAGCTTTTCTCAATCTTCCAGATGTCTCAAGCGTTCGCACTAAAGTTAGCGTTACGTGTAGGCCGCGCCACTCGGAGGGTCAGGGGGTAAAACGTTTGAGGCTACCGGAGCGGGAAACGGACGATATTCCGACCACCATTCGTTTAAGGACTTCAGAGAATAACGGTATGTATTAAGGCAGAAAATCTTGTTATTACGTTTTATGTTTTGAGTTTTATTCGACAATAATAAAACCTTTATCAACATTTACAGAGCAAGGATATGACGAAGGAGGACTAACAGCCTGGACCGATTCGATGTTACATGATTCGTCTTTTAAACGAATCGGTAAGCGAGGAGGAGACGGAGGAGTTACCTCACGAAAATCCTCAAGAACTGTTCCGTGAACGTGATTTAAATAGAAGGCTTGATTATGATATGCTTTGCCGTGTTAATCGACAGTTTGACACACTTTTCGATTTGAGTGGTCAAGCATTGTCCTATCGGGGTGCAGAAGAGATCGTTGGTAATGCACAAAGTGATGTGGTGTCGATTTTGAGGAATATCATAGAGTGTCAACAACAGCACAATGAATCCTTACGTCATGCGGCTGAATTTTGGAGAAGTTGCCACGAACAGCTATATGGTGAATTTCGACAGTTTCAACAGCGCATGAGCGGGGTACCGGGAGAAATCCATCAGGTACAAGTTGAACAAAATTTATCTGTTAATGCTCTTACTCTGATCACGGAATTTTTAAATCTAATGCAAAGAATGTTATCAGATTTGTACCAGCGAAATATTTCTTACATTATTGTTTGTTATTGACAACGAGTCGTTATTATAGTTAGTTATTTCTTACATGTATTATTGTTTTGTTCTTGGCAGTGAATTATTATTATCATTAGTTTCTTTCATTTATTAATATTATTTGCTGTTGTCATTGATTTATACCGTATTGCATGTTATTGTCTCCCATATTAGGTGTTGTTTTACTTGCAGAAAAAAGGTGTTTTGAATTTATACTTGCTGTATGTTTCTGTTTTTGTTATCTGGTTATGTCACATTGTGAATTGGTGTTGGTGTTTTCAGGAGTGTGCACGCTTGTCTTTAAACTTGAAAAAAGGTGTGTTTTCGATTTAAAAAAAAAAAAAAATAATAATAATATTTCAAAATGAGTAGTAAAAGATGTCACGATGATTTACATGCCCACACTTCAGAAGATGATCAGAGATCATTAAGACCCAGATATGATTTTCAAAACAATACACAACAGTTACATGAAATTATTAACAATCATTTACAGATGTTAGATGCCTAATCCTCTTAACATGATAGATAGATTACATGAGCTTATAGACAAACAACACGAATGGCTGGGTGCAGCTATAGACACCGATGATCAGGTTGGTGCAGGACCTTCTAATAACGACCCCTCAGGTTATGATCCCACAGCTCCAGACATGGGTCTCAGTCAGCCTTACATAGATAGACTAGTGAGAGAAGGAGGTAGTTTGGGTGATTTTACGATTGTCCCAATACCTCAATTTAATGGTTTAGAAATTCGCAGAACTTTAAATTTTCGTGAAATAGCAACAGATGATTTTGCCGCTTATAATATATTTTTACAAGGTGTTTTGAACGAGATTGTTACGCTTTCCAGATTATTAGCTGGCGAGGTTTTTTTTTAAACATCTCTCTGCAAGGTGCAAGTCTCCCCACAGATATTAATGCCGTTCTAACACTTGATAACAATCACGATGTTAATGTATTTGTAGACCAAATCGAACGAACCGTTCAAAGCAATACGGATGTGAGTTTTGATACCACTTTAGAGTTATGTGTCTCTGTAGCACGAAACAAACAAGGTGGTGGTGGTGCGCGTAGGAAGTTGACAGACCTGGCTCATAATCAGGTCATACAGAAAAATAGAATGCATTTGTTTGCCCCCAAAAATTTTGCAGACAATATGTGTTTTAGCATGTGCATAGCTCACTTTCTAAATCCACAGTGTACCGACGCAGAATTGATGACATTAGCCAGAAATATACATACTGATCTGGGGTACGATCCACAAGATAAAATTTCGTTGCATGATGTTTCTAAATTTGAAGCCTTTCTAGACCTGAAAATAGTTATCTTTCACAGATCTGATTCAGGTAAATTGGAAGTGTATAAAAATACGGATGAGCCCCATCACAAGAGGTTGCATTTGTACCTGCATGAAGATAATTTTTAAGGGATAAAAAATCTGAAAGGTTTCTTAGGTTACGGGTATGTTTGTGAGTACTGCTATCAAGGGTTTAATGATCGTAGTGTACATTATTGCAAATTTACATGTAATGTGTGCGCGAATATGTCTTGCTACACGCATCCCAAGAAATCGCTGCAATGCGATGATTGTTTGAGATACTGTAGATCTGATTTCTGTTATGAAATGCATAAACAAGCACAAAGTGATGGTTCAAAGTCTCAGTGTGATAGCATAAAATACTGTGATAAATGTTACAGACAGTACTGAACAAAATGGTTCAGTGATAAGCTATTAATGCACAAATGTGCACCATCCAGATGTGTGCATTGCGCCGAAGTTCTCATCAGTGAAGATCAGCACTGTTGCTATATTCAACCAGCCATGCCTAGAGAACATAGCCAAGACTATATTAATTTTGACTTTGAGACGATGTATGAAGACGGCCGTCATAAGGCAAATTATATTTGTGCATCAACGCAAGCTGGGGATGAGTTTTCGGCAGAAGGGGTAGATTGTATAGATCAGATGGTCAAGCATTTCAGACGATCAAAATTTGAGGGTTACACATTTATCGCACACAATTCTTCGGGTTTCGACTCTTTTATACTGCTCGAGTATTTTACTAGTCAGGGACTAACTCCAAAAATCATACTCCTAGGCTGTAGACTTGTTTACATGTACGACTAAGCCTTTAAACAGAGATACATCGACAGCTATAGCTTCTTGCCCATGAAATTGTCAAAAACGACCTCTGCTTTAAACCTAAACACCAGCGAAAAAGAGTTCTTTCCACATCATTTTAATCGCTTGCAGAATGCAAACTATATCGTTCCGTATCCGTCAAAAGATTATTATGGATATCAGACAATGTGTGACGCTGAACGTATGAAATTTCATTTGTGGTACAAGGGTGTAGCAGGAGAGGTGTTTGACTTCAAAAAGCAATTAGCTTTGTACTGCAAGAATGATGTTGTTTTGCTACGTGAAGGATGTATGAAATACCGAAAAGAGTTTATAGAATGTAGTAACGTAGATCCTTTCGGATGTATAACATTTGCCGGATGTGCTATGAAAGTGTTCAAAACCCTTTTTTTAACCAAAGACACAATTGCCTTAACGCACAAAAATGCCTACATCAATCAGTACAAATCTTACTCAAACCCTTCCATCCAATGGTTGGAATACATTAAAGCACGCAGAAATGTCGATGTTCATCATGCTTTAAATTATGGCGAAGCCAAATTTGGACCGTATCATGTGGACGGGTATTATGAGACTGATAATGGCGATAGAATAGCTTTGGAGTTTTTGGGGTGTTTCTGGCACGGACATTATTGTCGTTTTAATCCTAACGATTTGAATCCGGTGTCAAAAACACCTTTTGGCCTGCTCAGAAGACAATCTGACAATAAGATGAAAGTTTTGCGTGATATCTATAATCTCAAAGTGCACAAGATTTGGGAATGTCAGTGGGAGGCTGCTAAACAAAATGATCCCAGTGTCATTGCATTTATGAGTAATTATAATGCACCAGCGAGACTGAATCCTAGAGAAGCACTTTACGGAGGTCGTACGAACGCACTCCGTTTGTACCACGAGACCGCCAAGGGCGAGCGTGTGTCATATCTGGATTTCACATCTCTATATCCGTACGTACAGTCGTGTAAAACCTAGCCTATTGAACATCCTGAGATCATTTTAAAAGATTTTGAGCCGGTCAAATCTTATTTCGGGCTCATTAAATGCAGTGTACTTCCCCCACGTAAACTACTGCATCCAATATTGCCTGTCAAATCCTCTCAGGGAAAACTACTATTTGCGCTGTGTCGCACCTGTGCTGAGGCACAGTATCAGGGTCAGTGTCAGCACGGTGATGACGAAAGAGTCATTTCAGGAGTTTGGACCTCTGTCGAGCTCTCCAGAGCTACTGATAAAGGTTATTCGGTAGTCACAATTGAGGAAGTCTGGCATTTTCCGCAGACATCAGACACTTTATTCAGCGGTTATGTTTAGACGTTTCTCAAATTCAAACAAGAGGCTTCAGGTTTTCCATCACACGTGGTGACAGATGCTGAAAAGGAGTCTTACGTCAGAGATTATTTTGAGAAGGAGGGAGTTCAGCTCGACCTTGACAAAATAGCACTTAACCCCGCACGCAGATCTATAAATAAATATTCATTGAATTCGCTTTGGGGTAGATTTGGTCTTAGGTGTAATCAAGCTACAGCGGAGCTTTTAACAGATCCTGAAGATTTCGCCCGTTACATCTTTGGAAACGGATGCATCATTAAACACTTCTCATTCGTGTCGGACACTGTGGCTTTAGTTCAATGGTGCTATGCCGATGAAGACCCCGCCCCCGCGAGTGATGTTAATGTGTTCATCGCTGCATTTACCACGGCTTACGGGCGTTTGGAGTTATATGATCTCATGGATCAGTTAGGACCCCGTGTTTTTTACGTAGATACAGACAGCATTATCTTTGTATCGAAAGACGGAGATTGGGTCCCTAAAACAGGTGCATATCTTGGTGAGTTGACGGATGAACTTGAGGATGGAGATTTCATAAGGACTTTTGCGTCAATGGGACCGAAATCTTACACATTTAGAACCACAAAAAATAAAGTAACTCTTAACGCTAAAGGGATTACGCTGCATTCTGCTAATGCGAAAATTGTAACTCTAGAAAGCATGATATGTCTGATACAGGGGTATGTAACATCACGTGACACTAGCCACCTGCTCACGCGCACAGAGACCATTGTGCGGAATAAAAAGAAGTTCACACTGCATAATAGAGCAGTTTTGAAAAGATTCAAAGTTGTATATGACAAGCGCGTGCTACTACCTGACCACACTTCCTTATGGCTACTAATGGTATTTCTAGCACACAAAATGTGTATGTTGAAGAGGATTTTGACTTTCGTTTGCAATATCCTTTTTCAGCCTTAATCTCCGGGCCATGTGGAAGCGGAAAGACTGTGTTTGTAAAGAATTTATTGTGTAATGCACACAAGTGATCAATGTAAAAAATGACAGTATTGTATTTTTATACAGTTGTTGGCAACCTTTGTATGACGAACTGTTGTCATTGTATGATATAAAATTTATTGAAGGTATTCAAAACTTTTTTATGGATGAAACTTTAATAACTCCTAATGTCAGTGTATTGAATATCTGAGATGATCTGATGTCTCAGGCCTTTTCAAACGATGAACTCTCGCGAGCTTTCACACAATATGTTCATCATAAACCATTTTCTATCATATTGATAACCCAGAATCTGTTTTTTCATGGTAAAACTAGCAGGACTATCACGCTCAATACTCCTACTAAATACTACCTTATTTTGTACAAGAGTCCAAGAGACTCGATGCAAATAATGACTTTAGGACGTCAGATTTACACAGGAAATACAAAATTCTTTACGGAGTGTTATAAGGATGCTACCAATCAACCTTACGGATTCCTTTTGATTGACTTTAAAGCTAAAACACCAGAGCGTTTTCGTCTCAGATCAGGATTGTTTTCAGATCAACAGGTGGTGTATGTACAGAAAAGACTACGGTAAATACTGTTGGTGAAAATGAGTGATAGGCTCTGTAAAAACCTACCTCTTTTAAAACGTACTCGGTTACTAACGTAACCTCGGTTCTCACTAGAAGAGGGAACGAGTACTGCGTCTTAGCTAAGACGCTATGGGAAAAGTCTCTTTTTTTTCACGAAATACTGAAGCAAAATATTATCCTTAATTTTGAATTTTTGTAAAGCGCATTTGCAGCAGTACACAGCCATAGGTGAGACGGCTCGCTCGCTCATTGGCTGCTCTGCAGCAAGTGCACAGCCTATCGCCCATCACGCCACTTCCCGCCGAAACGGGTGTGGCCCAACCCTATAAAAGGAGCTCGAAAAGGCTGACTCACCTGATTTATTTCATCGCCGAAGCGAACCAGAGTGAATCGTACACACGGCAGAGAACGCAGTACTCGTTCCCTCTTCTAGAGAGAACCGAGGTTACGTTAGTAACCGAGTACGTTCTCTTACGAGAGTTCTCTCGTACTGCGTCTTAGCTAAGACGCTACGGGAACCCCATGTAAAATGCCATGCATGAGGGATCACACACCAATAAACCTGAAGCAACGCCCAGGATTTACAGTGCACAGTCACCCGAGGGACTCACAGAGAGTCCAGGACAGGAGGGGGGGGAGCCCTCCGTCCCATATTTAGCAGCACCCGTAGATGCGGCAATACAACATCACACATTCAAGGCAAGGCCTGACCAATGTGGCAATGCGGGTCTTACGCAATACTGCCCATATAACAGCCGGCAGCGCATAACGCTCATGAACTCAGAATTCCCATCAGGGCCCTGATTCGGCTATACCGACAGGGAACCTCCAGGTTATAGAACCTGATAAATGTAGACGGCGAGGCCCAACCTGCCGCCATACATATATCCTGCAAGGAGATCCCAGTAGACCACGCCCACGACGAGGCGACGCCCCTCGTGGAGTGTGCTCTGACGCCCAGCGGGCACTGAAGGCCCCTGGAAGCGTAAGCTAACGCTATGGCGTCAACCATCCATCTGGATAGAGTCTGTCTCGAAACAGCCATCCCCTTGGAACGTCCACTGAACGAGACAAACAGCTGCTCAGTCTGTCGAAAGACAGTGGAGCGAGACACATAAGCTCCTAAAACCCTAACATGGCAAAGAAGACTCGAGTCTCCATCCTCTCCTGACACCGACAAGGCAGACAGGGCAATAACCTGAGCCCGAAACGGCGTGTTGAGGGACTTTGGCACATAACCGTGCCTAGGTTTGAGTATGACCCTTGAGTCATTAGGCCCAAACTCCAAGCACGACTGGCTCACCGAGAGCGCGTGCAGGTCACCCACACGCTTTACTGAAGCGAGAGCCAACAAGAATACCATCTTGAACGACAGATGCTGGAGGCTAATCGATTGGATAGGCTCAAAAGGGGGACCCTTCATGGCCTCCAAAACCGCCGCGAGGTCCCATATAGGGACTATATAGGGACTATATAACACTGTCGCTGTTGGACAGTGTTTTCTCTACTTCCTGTTGGCCTTCTGTAGCAAATTGTAGCTCCGTGTAGCTGTTTTTATTTTATTTTTTTCTCTAGAATCTTTATCTTACTATCACTCTCTGTTTTTTTAAAGTGGTAAAATATAACTTAATTCACACCATATTTCTGATATTATCGATCAATCTTATCAGATTAACTTTGATCGTTCACTTTTATTTTATTTCCGTGAGTGCAGTACACCTGCAAAGCGTTAGCACTCGTTAGCTTGTCATTAGCGTCTTCATTCCAACCTATCGCTGTTTCCTTTTCTCCTCTCCCTCGCTCCAGTTTTTCACAAGTTCATCAAACAACCGCAGTAAGAATTTTCATCAAGCACGGTGAGTAATGGCTTCTCCTATCATTGTTTCTTGCACCTCTTGCCACATGTACAGTTTATCTATCTCTGTCGCTGATGAGGGATTCACATGTGATAAATGCAGGGAAATAGTTAGGCTGAGAGAGAAGATTTCAGAATTAGAGACACGCATCCAAACTTTAATTGAGGATAGTAAAAATGTTAGGGCTCTAGATACGGCTTTGGATGCGTCTAGCTCAGGGATTCCTGTACATTGTTCGGTTCCGGAAACAGAGCCCCAGCAGCAGGGCAACTGGGTGACGGTGAGGCAGCGTAGTCGTGGGTCAAAACACCGCTCTTCTGTTCCGATCAAAACATTAAACAGGTTCTCCCCACTCAGTGATGCACCCACTGAGAAACCTGATGAAAGTGCTCTAGTTATTGGTGATTCTATTGTACGGAACGTGAATATAGAGACACCAGCCACCATAGTCAAATGTTTACCGGGAGCCAGAGCGCCTGACATCTTGGCAAATTTAAAAGTGCTGGCTAATGCTAAACGTAAATACAGTAAGATTGTTATTCATGCCGGCGCTAATGATGTTCGACTTCACCAGTCGGAGATCACTAAAAATAACATTAAAGAGGTGTGTGAACTTGCAAGCACGATGTCAGACACTGTAATATGCTCTGGTCCCCTCCCTGCTTACCGTGGTGATGAGATGCATAGCAGATTGTCATCACTCAATGGCTGGATGTCTAAGTGGTGCCCACAGAATAACATAGGTTTCATAGACAATTGGACGAGCTTTTGGGGCAGACCTGACCTGTTTAAAAGAGATGGTCTTCATCCCTCCTGGGGTGGCGCCACTCTTCTCTCTAGAAATATGGCAAATAGTCTTAGTGTTTATACTTGACTAACTGGGGCCCAGGTCAGGAAGCAGCAGACAGACTGGCTAAACCGACCGTCTGCTAGCTGCCTCCCGTCACAGAGGTCAGTTAATTCTCAGCACATAGAGACTTTTTCACCTAGATATCACACTATAGAGACTGTGTCTGTTCCCCGAACTAGAAAAAACAAAAAACGTCCAAACCAGGTTAAGATTAACAATTTAATTGAGGTTCAACAAATAAAAAACAGAAGCAATATGGATAAACAAATGATAAAGCTTGGCTTATTGAATATCAGATCCCTTTCTACGAAAACACTTTTTGTAAATAATATGATCACTGATCATAATATAGATGTACTCTGTTTGACAGAAACCTGGCTAAAACCTGATGATTACATTATTTTAAATGAGTCCACCCCCCAAGATTACTGTTATAAACATGAGCCACGTCTAAAAGGCAAAGGTGGAGGTGTTGCTTCAATTTATAACAACGTTTTCTGGATTTCTCAGAGGGCAGGCTACAAGTATAACTCGTTTGAAGTAATGGTACTTCATATAACATTATCCAAAGAAACAAATGTTAATGATAAATCCTCTGTTATGTTTGTAGTGGCTACTGTATACAGGCCACCAGGGCACCATACAGACTTTATTAAAGAGTTTGGTGATTTTACATCTGAGTTAGTTCTGGCTGCAGATAAAGTTTTAATAGTTGGTGATTTTAATATCCATGTTGATAATGAAAACGATGCATTGGGATCAGCATTTATAGACATTCTGAACTCTATTGGTGTTAGACAACATGTTTTAGGACCTACTCATTGTCGAAATCATACTCTAGATTTAATACTGTCACATGGAATTGATGTTGATGGTGTTGAAATTATTCAGCCAAGTGATGATATCTCAGATCATTATTTAGTTCTTTGCAAAATTCATATAGCCAAAATTGTAAATTCTACTTCTTGTTACAAGTATGGAAGAACCATCACTTCTAACACAAAAGACTGCTTTTTAAGTTATCTTCCTGATGTATCCAAATTCCTTAGCATATCCAAAACCTCAGAACAACTTGATGATGTAACAGAAACTATGGACTCTCTCTTTTCTAGCACTTTAAATAAAGTTGCTCCTTTACGCTTAAGGAAGGTTAAGGAAAACAGTTTGACACCATGGTATAATGAGCATACTCGCACCCCAAAGAGAGCAGCCCGAAAAATGGAGCGCAGCTGGAGGAAAACAAAACTAGAGGTATTTCGTATTGCTTGGCGGGAAAGTAACATATCCTACAGAAAAGCATTAAAAACTGCTAGATCCGATTACTTTTCTTCTCTTTTAGAAGAAAACAAACATAACCCCAGGTATTTATTCAATACAGTGGCTAAATTAACGAAAAATAAAGCCTCAACAAGTTTTGACATTTCCCAACACCACAGCAGTAATGAGTTTATGAACTACTTTACTTCTAAAATCGATACTATTAGAGATAAAATTGCAACCATTCAGCCGTCAGCTACAGTATCACATCAGACAGTGCACTATAGACCCCCTGAGGAACAGTTCCACTCATTCTCTACCATAGGAGAGGAAGAATTGTATAAACTTGTTAAATCATCTAAACCAACAACATGTCAGGATTTAGACCGTATCATAGTACTGAGACTGCTCTTCTTAGAGTTACAAATGATCTGCTCTTATCATCTGATCGTGGGTGTATCTCTCTATTAGTTTTATTGGATCTTAGTGCTGCGTTTGACACAATTGACCACAACATTCTTTTGCATAGACTTGAATACTTTGTTGGCATCAGTGGTAGTGCATTAGCATGGTTTAAATCGTACTTATATGACCGCCATCAGTTCGTAGCAGTGAATGAAGATGTATCCTATCGATCACAAGTGCAGTATGGAGTACCTCAAGGCTCAGTACTAGGGCCGCTACTCTTCACGCTTTATATGTTACCCTTGGGAGATATCATCAGGAAACATGGTGTTAGCTTTCACTGTTATGCTGATGATACTAAGCTCTATATTTCTTCGCAGCCCGGTGAAACACACCAATTTGAAAAACTAATGGATTGCATAGTCGATATAAAAAACTGGATGACGAGTAATTTCTTACTGCTAAATTCTGAAAAAACAGAGGTGTTAATTATAGGACCTAAAAACTCTGCTTGTAATAACCTAGAACACTGTCTAAGACTTGATGGTTGCTCTGTCAATTCTTCGTCATCAGTTAGGAACCTAGGTGTGCTACTTGATCGCAATCTTTCCTTAGAAAGCCACGTTTCTAGCATTTGTAAAACTGCATTTTTCCATCTCAAAAATACATCTAAATTACGGCCTATGCTCTCAATGTCAAATGCAGAAATGTTAATCCATGCATTTATGACCTCAAGGTTAGATTATTGTAATGCTTTATTGGGTGGTTGTTCTGCACGCTTAGTAAACAAACTACAGCTAGTTCAAAATGCAGCAGCAAGAGTTCTTACTAGAACCAGGAAGTATGACCATATTAGCCCGGTCCTGTCAACACTGCACTGGCTCCCTATCAAGCATCGCATAGATTTTAAAATATTGCTTATTACTTATAAAGCCCTGAATGGTTTAGCACCTCAGTATTTGAATGAGCTCATTTTACATTATAATCCTCTACGTCCGCTACGTTCTCAAAACTCTTTTCCTATTTGGCGCCCAAACTCTTGAATAACCTACCTAACATTGTTCGGGAGGCAGATACACTCTTGCAGTTTAAATCTAGATTAAAGACCCATCTCTTTAACCTGGCATACACATAACATACTAATATGCTTTTATTATCCAAATCCGTTAAAGGATTTTTAGGCTGCATTAATTAGGTAAACCGGAACCGGAAACACTTCCCATAACAACCTATGTACTTGCTACATCATTAGAAGAATGGCATCTACGCTAATATTTGTCTGTTTCTCTCTTGTTCCGAGGTCACCGTGGCCACCAGATCCAGTCTGTGTCCAGATCAGAGGGTCACTGCAGTCACCCGGATCCAGTACGTATCCAGACCAGATGCTGGATCAGCACCTAGAAAGGACATCTACATCCCTGAAAGACAGCGGAGACCAGGACAACTAGAGCCCCAGATACAGATCCCCTGTAAAGACCTTGTCTCAGAGGAGCACCAGGACAAGACCACAGGAAACAGATGATTCTTCTGCACAATCTGACTTTGCTGCAGCCTGGAATTGAACTACTGGTTTCGTCTGGTCAGAGGAGAACTGGCCCCCCAACTGAGCCTGGTTTCTCCCAAGGTTTTTTTCTCCATTCTGTCACCGATGGAGTTTCGGTTCCTTGCCGCTGTCGCCTCTGGCTTGCTTAGTTGGGGACACTTCATCTACAGCGATATCGTTGACTTGATTGCAAATAAATGCACAGACACTATTTAACTGAACAGAGATGACATAACTGAATCCAATGATGAACTGCCTTTAACTATCATTTTTGCATTATTGACACTGTTTTCCTAATGAATGTTGTTCAGTTGCTTTGACGCAATGCATTTTGTTTAAAGCGCTATATAAATAAAGGTGACTGACGGAGGTCTGGGAGGATTCAGCCTCCTAGCTCCTCTAAGGAAGCGGATGACCAAATCGTTCCTTCCTATTGACTGACAGAGCGCTGTTTCAGAAAACGCCGCGATGGCCCCAACATAAACTTTGAGCGTGGATGGGGCCCTGCCCTTATCCAACAGCTCCTGTAGGAAGGAGAGAACCTCCGTCACCTCACAACTAAGGGGTGAACATCCCCAAGCTGTACACCAGCTGGAGAACACCGACCACTTCGAGGCATACAGCTGTCAACTCCGGTTGAGGGTGCCAAATCGAGCCCCTGGCCTGCGAGAGGAGGTCCCTCCTCAACGGCACTGGCCACGGGGCGATGTCTGCTAACCGCATCAAATCTGGGAACCATGGTTGGCTCTTCCAAAAAGGTGCTACAAGCAGTATTGAACATCTCGTTTCTCTCACCCGTTCTATCACCTGCGGAAGGAGGGAGATGGGAGGGAAAGCATAAAGCGGGCAGCACGGCCATCTCCGTGACAGCGCGCTTTCGTTCTTGGAAAAGAACGCAGGGCAGTGAGCGTTTTCGTGGGACGCGAAGAGGTCCACCTCCGCCCTGCCAAATCTCTCCCACAACAGCCGGACTGTTTGCGGGTGTAGAGACCATTTGCCCGTGGGAATGTTGTTTCTGGAAAGCCTGTCTGGACCCAGATTCTGTAGCCCAGGCACATGAACTGCCCTCAGCGAGCGCAAGTTGCGCTGAGCCCAAACCAGGAGGCGTTCCGTCAGCCTGTACAGGTTTCGGGACCCGAGACCGCCCTGGCGATTTATGTAGGACACCACAGACATGTTGTCCGAACGGACTAAGACGTGGCGGCCCTTGATTCGGGGACAAAAGCGCATCAGCGCGTTCTCCACTGCCAGCATTTCCAGACAGTTGATATGTTGGAGCTTTTCCCGTTCTGACCACAGGCCAAAGGACGGTCTGCCCTCGAGCAGCGCTCCCCATCCCGAAGTGGAGGCGTCTGTTGACACCATCTTCACTTTCGAGGAAGTCCCCAGGTTTTCACCTGATTGGTACCAGTCGTTTGCTGTCCAGGGTTTCAGGGCTGTAACGCAGCCCTGATTGACCTTGAGACGCAGTCGACCCGGTACCCGCGCTTTCAGCCAGAACTGCAGGGGGAGCATGCGGAGCAGGCCCAACTGCAGAACCTGAGATGCCGAGGCCATGAGACCCAGCATCCTCTGACATTCTCTGAGCGAAACAGTCGCGCCGCAGCGGAGAGAACTCGCAGCGCGCTGAATGCTCAACGCGCGCTGTGGTGACAGCCGCGCCGTCATGGAACGTGAGTCCAGAGCTAAACCCAAAAACAGTATCGTCTGACTGGGGTTCAGCGAACTCTTCGCCCAGTTGACACTTAGACCGAGTTTCTCGAGGTGATCGAGTAAAACGGCCCTGTGCTCCACGAGCTCTGTCGTGATTGAGCCAGAATCAGCCAGTCATCCAAATAGTTCAGCACTCGCATGCCTCTGAGTCTGAGAGGAGCGAGCGCTGCGTCCATGCACCTCGTAAACGTACGAGGAGCTACGGACAAGCCGAACGGCAGGACTGTAAACTGGTATGCCTGGCCCTCGAAGGCGAATCTCAAATATCGCCTGTGATTTGACGCTATCTGTATTTGAAAATACGCGTCCTTCAGATCTATTGACATGAACCAGTCTCCTCTGCGAATATGCGCGAGGAGCTTCCTGGTCGTAAGCATTCTGAAACTGCGTTTCACCAATGCCCTGTTCAGCTGTCTTAGATCCAGTATGGGCCTGAGACCCCCGTCTCTCTTGGGCACCAGAAAGTATCTGCTGTACAGCCCCACCTCGCTTTGAGCTTGAGACACAGGCTCTACAGCCCCTTTGCTCAACAGTTTTGATATTTCGGCCCGAAGTATGTGTGCTACTTCTGTTTTGACCGTGGTTTCGACGCGCGCTAAAAAGCGCGGAGGGCGTCGAAAAAACTGTAGTGAGTAGCCTCTCTTTATAATGCCTAGCACTCAATCCGAAACCCCTGGAAGCGCTGACCATGCATCTGCATGAATGGCTAAGGGCTGGATGCGAAGCGCGCTCTGTTGACTGGGCAACGGCGGCGCTTCGGTGTGCTGTAACATGGTCGTTACGCCTGTGGCATTTGTGGCGGGGAGCGCGCTGATCAGAGACCCCGTCCCGGCTCTTAACCGACTGAGGGAGGGCTGAGCGGGTCCCATGGGACTCGTGATGCCTGCGAGTAACTGTGGGCTGCAAGTGTGCACATTTACTGCTTTCGACTCGCTGTCTGCCTGGGCAGAGCGTACGTGCACGGGCTTCGTTTTTACAGAAACCACGCGCCGTGTGTGACATAGTGTTTGTGGGCACTGAGGAGTGGGCACGTTTACTATGTGGTGCGCGTGACCGATCTGAGTCGATCTTATAGGCGCGAACCCTGTGTGCAGGGCTGTGCTTACATGTGGAGATGGGCACTGAGGAGTGGGCATCGTCACTACATTTATAGCACCATCGGCCGTGGCCGGACGAACGTGCACAGGTTTCGTTTTTACAGAAACCACATGACGCGTGTGACATAGTGATTGTGGGCACTGAGGAGTGGGCACGTTTACTATGCAGTGCGCGCGATCGACTTGAGTCGCTTTTATGGGCGCGAGCCCTGTGTAAAGGGCTGTGCTTATTATGTGGAGATGGGCACTGAGCAGTGGGC
Source organism: Carassius carassius (assembly GCF_963082965.1). Classification (NCBI taxonomy): domain Eukaryota; kingdom Metazoa; phylum Chordata; class Actinopteri; order Cypriniformes; family Cyprinidae; genus Carassius; species Carassius carassius. The sequence goes on from NC_081788.1 coordinate 2,632,524, forward strand.
ATCGTCACTACACTTATAGCACCATCGGCCGTGGCCGGGACACCAGAAATTACACCTCTTTCGGGAAATATCTGGGTAGCCGTGATAACGGTTTTTGTGTGCAGGCAAGCGGGCAACCGTACAGGCTTGCGCATTGCAAAAGATGCTGAAACAGTCACAATCCCTGGAACTGAAACAGCGGCGCGCTTAGGTGAGAGTTCGGCCGCGGCGACTCGTACACCGGCGCTTTCCTAGGATGGCTTTGGGGCTCCCGGCCTCATCGTAATCCTCTGCCGCGGTCCCCGTGGCGTGGGGCGACGGCCGGTAGAGCGAGAACGGGGGTCTCGAGCTGCGTTGCTGAAGCTGTTGTGATAACGGCTTTTGTGTGCAGGCAAGCGGGCAACTGTGCAGGCTTGCGCGTTGCAGAAAACGCTGAGACAGTCACAATTCCTGGAACTTAAACAGCGGCGCGCTTGGGTGAGAGCTCAAACACAGCGGAACTCGTACGCCGGCGCTTCGATGAAGCAGCCATCGTGTGTAGTGCAGACGCAGCCTGCTCAGCAGCAGAAAAGATTCGCGTGAGCAGAGGTGACGTCATGCAGCAGGCTTTAGATGGCAACATCTAAGGGGAGGCCGGTGAAGCAGGGCGAACCGGCGAGCTCGGTTGAGCTGAAGACAGTTCCGGAATCCGCTGGAAGCGGCGCTTTTACGGCGCCTCAGCGCAGCGGAGAATGCAGGCTCAGAGAAAAAGGCCAAGCGAGTCCTCAGAGTCACCATGGCAACAGCTCGCAGTGAGGGCATCTGCCGTCAGCGAGCGCGAGCGCTGCATGATCTTCACCCAGGCAGGAGACACAGATGACGTACCGGTCTCCCTCGCTGAGTGGGGCTCTGACGAGCCGCAGGAAGGCATCTTAGAAAAGACGCAAGCTCTTTTACGAGTGTGTGTCACGGGGCGAACACACACACACGCATAAAGAACAGTTGGATATAACATAATTGAAAGGATATGTGCGCCGGAGAGCGCAGCAGGAACGGCAGTGGAAGGCGGCGAAGGCCAGCAGCTTCAGAAGTGGCTCGTCCCGCTGAGATGCCTATCAGACGGCGCTTGCTTCCTTCGTGATCCAGCGATGCGTGAGCTTCGCTGAAGAGATGCAAAATCAGGTGAGTCAGCCTTTTCGAGCTCCTTTTATAGGGTTGGGCCACACCCGTTTCGGCGGGAAGTGGCGTGATGGGCGCGAAGCACCTCTGTTAAGTGTGGCAATACCATTTATCACTAGTTTAATAACCTCCAGACAGCATTAGGAATGGAATATGCCGAAAAGCTTTACCTAATCCCTCAGAATCAGATGAAAAACTGCAGGTGTTCGTGAGACAATTCAACAAGCTGTGGAGAACGATTTAGATACAGCTATAAGAAACGTATTGCAGAGGAGTGATTTAGATTCGCATGGGAAGGCTAAACTTTATTCCAGCGTCTTACAGAGGTTTTTAACTATAGTAAAACAACGTGATTTGGAGAGTAGTACTTTAACTCTTTCACTACCGAAAACGGACACTATGCATGCCGATGAACCTGCTAATACACGTGCTACTGCACCTGCCACTGCACCTGTTAGTGTACCTGCTGCTGCACCATCGCATGATGAAAGCGAGGATCTGATTGTCAATGCAATCTTAAACAATGTGCCGCAAAGAAGTTTAAAAAACATCAAACTCATTCTGAATAAAATGTCTAATGCCAAACAAGTATCTTCATGGACAACTTCTGGCGAGTTTGTATTTAAAGGGAATGTAATCGTAGGCTCACACATGTTGGATTTGGTTAAAAGTATAAAGGCACCTGATGAATACAGACCGCATGGTTGGGATGAATTTCTGGATGCTTTTGCAACTTTAAATATACCATTTTCCACTATCACGAATCCACAGGTTAAACGTATGGTTGAAACCCTTAAAAGAAAATCGCCTAACCCCATGAAAAAAGGTTTTCGTAAAAAGCACACGTCAAAGACTCTGCCACAATCAACTACCATTGATGGACAGTTGTTTAATTCACCCTCACTCGATACTACTGCCTGGTTATCTTTTTAATTAGGGCCCGAGCACCGATGGTGCGAGGACCCTCTTGGAATTGCTCCGTTAATTATTATTATTATTATTAGGGCCCGAGCACCGATGGTGCGAGGACCCTCTTAGATTTGCTTCGTTTATTATTATTATTAGGGCCCGAGCACCGATGGTGCGAGGACCCTCTTGGAATTGCTCCGTTTATTATTATTATTATTAGGGCCCGAGCACTGATGGTGTGAGGACCCTCTTGGAATTGCTCCGTTTATTATTATTAGGGCTCAAGCCCGAAGGGGAGAAGAGCCCTATTGTTCCCCTAAGGATTATTCTTCTTATTATTTTTATTTTTTATTAAACCTTCCCGGGGGTTTTTGGGGGCCTTAACATGCTCAAAAACTCTTGAAAATTGGCACACACATTGGAACCTGCGGCCATCAGAACGTCGCAGAGACTGGGACCCGGGTGTGGCACAGGGGCTCTACAGCGCCCCCTGGAACACATTCAGAAATATTGAACCATAGCTCACACACACTTATATATATTTACATATATTTATATGAAACTCAGTACACTTATAGATCTCATTGAGCTGAACAACTTTCACGCTCTATGTCATAGGCTCCGCCCAACAGGAAGTCAGCTATTCAGACTGTCAGACTGTTTAAGTCAGACTGTTTAAAAAAAGCATGCTCTGGAATTTGATATACTTGTCATAGGTTTTTTACTTGATTGCCACCAAACTCGGTCAACATGATCTCAAAACATTGGGGATGAAAAATTGCGAGGGGATTTTTGATATCTCGAACGGTTTGCACGTGGCGCGGCGTTGAAAATTGGGCAAAAAATGAGAAACAGGAAATGCCTAATAACATCCACATACATTGCCTGAGTTTGAGCAAACTTCATCGATTTGTTCGATGTATGATACCGATCGTATATATGTGACTATTAAGAGTCAACATTATAGCGCCACCAACTGGCAGCAGGAATTGAGTCATTTTCAAAATGCTTTGAATTCAGCATCTTATTTTTACTCGATTTGCTTCAAACTTCATCAGAATAATGACAAAACATGGCCGATGTAAATCTGTTGTGGGGATATTGATATATATTGTTGCCATGGCAACGTGTCAAACTTGAAAATTCTGTTATGGTGATTTTGAGGCAGATAACAACCTCAGATTTACATGAAACTCAAAACACATATCAGTATTAGTGATAGCTAGACATTGAAAAAAGCTTTTAAAAGGGCGTGGAAAAGGCACTCTATAGCGCCACCTTTTGTCAAAAGTGGGGGGGGGTTAGTTTTAGCTACAGACACCAAACTCGGTACGTATATTGTTCTTATCAAGACGGACAACTTTCTAATTCACAGTCATCATCTACGACCAACAGGAAGTTGGCTATTTTGACTTGAATATGGATTTTTGAGAAAATTCTGCTGTGAATTAATGCATAGTGCTCAGAGGAGAAGTACACTTGACACACCAAACTTTGTCTACATGTTGAAAAAACATTGAGGAACTTAAATTGAGAAATGGATTTTGGATAGCTTGAATGGTTTTGCCGTGGTGACTTTTTGAAATGACCGTAAAAAAGGAATCATTAATTGTATTGTATTTTTAAATTGCAGCTTCCAAACACGTCAAATAATTTTTTCATACAGATGAAAAAGTCATTCTGAGGAAATATATATAGTTTCATGACATTTACAATGTATGGATAACAGAAAATTATAAAAACTGTCAGACATCTCATCTCACTCTGTCCCTCTGTTTGAGTATGTGCTTAGACTTCCATTGTCTGAGAGAAATAGCGCCCCTACAGGTGCAATTCCCGGACTTTTAGTTTCACTTTTAATCGGTTAAAAAACAAAAAATACTTAGATTTAGTTCAAACTGACAAGCTAAACCAACAAATCTGATTATTACCGGGCCAGGGCTCATTAATAATTGATGTGTGGTCAGTGATACGTGAGAAATACAAGAGATGAATCAGCGCTCTAAGCAGATGCATGTGGAATGACGAGCTCAGAAAAAAACTAGTTTATTCTTCTTTTATAGCTTTTAAAAATAAAATATTAAAGCGATATCACACAATTCACCAATTAGAACACACCAAGAGCTAAATTCATATGTTTTTGAACTGTTTGTGTGATAATGAAATATTTGCGGCTGCCTATCTGAAATCACCACCTCCGATCAGCGCGTACAGTGTCACGATGTCAAAACAAACGAATTTATTCTTGTTTAAGAGCTTTTTAAAATAAAATATTACCACAAATGCCCACAATACACCCATTATAACACAACAAAAGCTAAATGCAGGTGTTTGTGACCCGTTTAAGTGTGAAAGACTAATTTAAAGCGCGACGGGCAGAATAACATGTCTCTCGAGCTGCAGGATTCTGCCTTTCGTCGTACGAACGAACACATCACGGACAAGATTATTTCAAAATACATAATAGCTTGGCGAATATAAACGAAAACAGCCACGTGAACATAAACTGTTGAGAAATAAATCTGAAGTGGATCTACTGGATTTGACCGCATTTACCAGCTGCTTGTGTCTTCAATTTTAATCTATATATATATATATATATAAAGGAAACTCATTCGTCTTGGCTGCTTTTTTTTATGTGTGTATGTATTTATTTATTACTTTTTTATACATTTTGTATAATTTCATAGTTTATGTATTATAATTATAAAAACAAAAATAAATTTAGCCACTCACATAGAAATATCTTAGGCCTTATCCTTTTCTGACAGTTTTAAGGATTTTTAAAAATCCTAAAAAACCTTATTTGTGCTGCAAATAATAATTTCAAACTAATTTGATACTGACCTATGACATCCTGTGACATGATATTTATTTGAATTTACATAATCTCATGGATGTAACAGTAAATCTGTTCAGCTCACAGATGAAGACTAAGCTGTAATGCAAGCAGAACTTTCACAAATGCTTATAGGTCAATAAAATCATTACAAAACACTTATAAATCATTTAAGGATTTGATAACACTGTAAAATAATGTCTAATTTGTTAACATTAGTAAATGCATTGGTAACACTTTATAATAACTGCACTCATTAGTAAATAGTCAGTTTATGCTTTATAAAGCCTTGTCTTAACATTAATAGTCAATACTAAGCAGTTTATAAATACAGCTATAAATAGCTTGTTCTTGGTTTATAAGCACATGTATTACAAAGGAAAATAAAGGGTCAGTTATCTTCCTACAAACAACAACACAGATTGATACAGAACTCTGAAATATTTATTTCAATATGCAATAAAAGTAAAATGTACACTTGAATTATATATATATATATATATATATATATATATATATATATATATATATATATATATATATATATATATATATATATATATATATATATAGTAGGAGACATTTTGGGGATGGTAAAGGTTTTGTCCACTGGGTGGTGCTGTGGTTATGTTTAATTAGAGCACCTAAGCAAGAACTGTGTGTGTTGCAGTGTTGGTAACTGGGAAACACAGTTTTTGAGCGCATGGCAGATTAGCCCGTAAAGTGGATTCTAGTTGTATGCGGTCCATAAGGTATGGCTTTGTGTGTACATGTGAATAAGGAGAGGCCACAAGTAGTTTGAGATCATGTTTAATGGAGCTCAAGTAATAAAGAAAGACATTTGTTATACATCTATATCTGTCTACATGGACTCTGTTTGTACATGTTCTACACTTGATTAATCCTATTATCAACAGCAACGGCATTGGAAAGCTATATATATATGGAAAGCTATATATATATATATATATATATACACCCTCAATACCACGACTTAGGTGCCCTTGAGCAAGGCATCGAGCCCCCAACTGCTCCCCGGGCGCCGCAGCATAAATGGCTGCCCACTGCTCCGGGTGTGTGCTCACAGTGTGTGTGTGTGTGTGTTCACTGCTCTGTGTGTGTGCATTTCGGATGGGTTAAATGCAGAGCACAAATTCTGAGTATGGGTCACCATACTTGGCTGAATGTCACTTCACTCACTTTTCACTAAAGCATGCTACTAATGCAGTGAAACAGGAAGTTGCTGTAACTCAGGCAAGCAATGTCCAATCTGTCCCCAAACTTCACACGTGTGATGGGTGTTCTGTCCTAAACAAACACCCATGACCAAATTCAGTAATAGTCATAGCGCCACCTGCTGGTAACAGGAAGTTACATGGTTAACATTGTTATGGACTCCTAGGATCATATTAAAAAGTGTCAACAAGTGTTAAATAAGCTGGCAACATGCTAGTAACCTACTAATACATGCTATCAACAATTAGCTAAGTGCTAAAGCATCATATTATTGCAGTGAAACAGGAAGTTGCTGTAAATCAGGCAAGCAATGTCCAATCTGTCCCCAAACTTCACACGTGTGATTGGTGTTCTGTCCTGAACAAACACCCATGACCAAATTCAGTAATAGTCATAGCGCCACTTGCTGGTAACAGGAATTTACATGTTATGGACTCCTAGGAACATATTAAAAAGTGTCAACAAGTGTTAAAAAGGCTGGCAACATGCTAGTAACCTACTAATACATGCTAGCAACAATTAGCTAAGTGCTAAAGCATCATATTATTGCAGTGAAACAGGAAGTTGCTGTAAATCAGGCAAGCAATGTCCAATCTGTCCCCAAACTTCACACGTTTGACAAGTTCCTGTCATAAATAAATCAACATGCCCATATTCGGTTATAGTCATAGCACCAGAACCCAACTAAAGGCCAATATTCAATTCTAAGTACAGCGCCGCCTGCTGGCAACAGGAAATGAATTATTTTATACTAACTTAAACATGACTTGTCTGATCTGCCCGAAACTTTGCATGTTTGGTAAGAGTCCTGGCCTGAATAAATTTACATGTCAATATTCTGTTATAATCATAGCGCCACCTGTTGGCAGCAGGAAATGTGGCACAAATATTTACTATTTTATAAGCATATGGCCCAACGTTCACTGTTCCTGCTATGGACACCGGGTGGTGGTGAGCCCGAGTGCGAGGGCCCTTTCATCGCTGCTTGCAGCTTTAATTAGGGCCCGAGCACCGATGGTGCGAGGACCCTCTTGGAATTGCTCCGTTTATTATTATTATTATTATTATTATTATTATTATTATTATTATTATTATTATTATTAGGGCCCGAGCACCGGTGGTGTGAGGACCCTCTTGGAATTGCTCCGTTTATTATTATTATTATTATTATTATTATTATTATTCTTCTCTAAGATGAATCGCATTTTTGAGAGCCTAAACATGCTCGAAAAGTCATGAAACTTTGCACACACCTCAGAACTGGCGAAAATTTACGTCTGATATGGGTTTCAGAAGTGGGTGTGGCAAAATGGCTCGACAGCGCCACCTATACACGTTCAACGGTGTGCGCCTCGAGCTACGTTTCACGTACATGTATGAAATTTGGTATACACATGTATCTCTCCAATACCTACAAAAAATTCTCTTGGAGCAAAATTCGAAACCCAACAGGAAGTCGGTTATTTTTAATTTTATGAGCAAATTTTGTGTCATTTTTGTCATTTCCATGCGCTGTATTTTAACGAACTCCTCCTAGAGATTAATTCAGATCAACACCAAAGTTGGTATGCCTAATCTAAAGGCCTTTGCGATGTTAAATTGCGAAGATTTTGAGTTTTCGTTAAAGGGCGTGTCCGTGGCGGCCTGGCGAATTTCGATGATTCGCCATGAAAAATGAAGTTGCTATAACTCAGACATACAATGTCCAATCTGCCCCAAACTTCACATGTTTGATGAGACTCCTAACCTGAACAGATTGACATGCCCATATTCAGTTATAGTCATAGCGCCACCTATTGGCAACAGGAAGTGACATATTTTACACTGCGACTAACTACTCCTAGAAATTTTATGACATCAATGTCTTTTTTGTGGTCAGTCTAATCTAAAGGCCTGTGCGATGTTAAGTTGTGAAGATCTAGAATTTTCGTTAAAAGGCGTGTCCATGGCGCCGTGACAAAATTCAAAGTCCCGCCATGGGAATAAAAGATGTTATAACTCAGGCATAAAATGTCCGATCTTCCCCAAACTTCACATGTGTGATAAAAGTCCTGGCCTGAACACATCTGTAGGCCAATATTCCATCGGGTGTGGCAAAATGGCTCGATAGCGCCACCTATACACTTTCAACGGAGTGCACCTCGAGCTATGTTTCACGTACATGTACAAAAATTGGTACACACATGTAACACACCAATACCTACAAAAAAGTCTCTTGGTACGAAATCCTAATCCCAACAGGAAGTCGATTATTTTGAATTTTCCCTGCAAAATTGGTGTTGTTTTTGCCATTTTCAGGGGTTGTACTTTAACGAACTCCTCCTAGAGATTTATTCAGATGAACACCAAACTTGGTCAGTGTAATCTAAAGCCCTTTGCGATGTTAAATTGCGAAGGACTTAAGGTTTCGTTAAAGAGCGTGTCCATGGCGGCCTGACAAATTTCGATGTTTCGCCATGAAAAAGGAAGTTGCTGTAACTCAGACATACAATGTCCAATCTGCCCAAAACTTCACATGTTGGATAAGACTCTTGACCTGAACAGATCTACATGCCAATATTCAGTTATAGTCATAGCGCCACCTATTGGCAACAGGAAGTGAAATATTTTACACTGCGACAAACTACTCCTAGAAATTTTATGACATCAATGTTATTTTTGTGGTCAGTCTAATCTAAAGACCTGTGTGATGTTTAGTTGTGAAGATCTTGAGTTTTCGTTAAAAGGCGTGTCCATGGCGCCGTGACGAAGTTTGATGTGTCGCCATGGGAATAAAAGATGTTATAACTCAGGCATAAAATGTCCGATCTTGCCCAAACTTCACATGTGTGATAAGAGTCCTGGCCTGAAAAGATCTGAAGGCCAAAATTCCATTGGGTGTGGCAAAATGGCTCGATAGCGCCACCTATACACTTTCAACTGAGTGCATATACACTTTCAACGGAGTGCGCCTCAAGCTATGTTTCACGTACATGTACAAAAATCGGTACACACATGTAACACACCAATATCTACGAAAAAGTCTCTTGGTACGAAATCCGAATCCAAACAGGAAGTCAGTTATTTAGAATTTTCTCTGCAAAATTGGTGTTCTTTTTGGCATTTTCAGAGGTTGTACTATAACGAACTCCTCCTAGAGATTTATTCAGATCAACATCAAACTTGGTCAGTTAAATCTAAAGGCCTTTGCGAAGTTAAATTGGGAAGATCTTGAGATTTCGTTAAAGGGAGTGTCCATGGCGGCCTGACAAATTTCGATGTTTCGCCATGAAAAAGGAAGTTGCTGTAACTCAGACATACAATGTCCAATCTGCCCCAAACTTTGAATGTTAGATAAGACTTCTGCCCTTAACAGATCTACATGCCCATATTCAATTATAGTCATAGCGCCACCTGCTGGCAACAGGAAGTGACATATTTTACGCTGAGACAAACTACTCCTAGAGATTTTTTAACATTAATGTATTTTTGTGGTCAGTCTAATCTAAAGGCCTGTGTAATGTTAAATTGTGGCAATCTTGAGTTTTTGTTAAAGAGCGTGTCCATGGCAAAAATGACAAAATTTGATGTCTCGCCACAGCAAGAGAAGTTGTTGTAACTCAGGCATAAAATGTTTGATCTTCCCCAAACTTCACATGTTCGATAAGAGTGCAGCCCTGAACACATCTTAAGGCCAATATTCCATTGTAATGATAGTGCCACCTGCTGGCAACAGGAAGATTGGCACATATATGGAATAAACGTTGATATATTCTACTTATATTTATGAGTTTAAACGCATATTTCTCACCGTTCACCTCTTTACTAAAGCCACTCGCTGCTGGTGAGCCCGGGTGCGAGGGCCCGTTCATCGCTGCTTGCAGCTTTAATTATTATTATTATTCTTCTTCTCTAAGATGAATCGCATTTTTGAGAGCCTAAACATGCTCGAAAAGTCATGAAACTTTGCACGCACCTCAGAACTGGCGAAAATTTACGTCTGATATGGGTTTCAGAAGTGGGTGTGGCAAAATGGCTCGACAGCCTTGACCTGAACAGATCTACATGCAAATATTCAATTATAGTCATAGCGCCACCTATTGGCAACAGGAAGTGAAATATTTTACACTGCGACAAACTACTCCTAGAAATTTTATGACATCAATGTCATTTTTGTGGTCAGTCTAATCTAAAGACCTGTGTGATTTATAGTTGTGAAGATCTTGAGTTTTTGTTAAAAGGCGTGTCCATGGCGCCGTGACGAAGTTCGATGTGTCGCCATGGGAATAAAAGATGTTATAACTCAGGCATAAAATGTCTGATCTTGCCCAAACTTCACATGTGTGATAAGGGTCCTGTCCCGAACAGATCTGAAGGCCAATATTCCATTGGGTGTGGCAAAATGGCTCGGTAGCGCCACCTATACACTTTCAACAGAGTGCATATACACTTTCAACGGAGTGCGCCTCAAGCTATGTTTCACGTACATGTACAAAAATCGGTACACACATGTAACACACCAATATCTACGAAAAAGTCTCTTGGTACGAAATCCGAATCCAAACAGGAAGTCAGTTATTTAGAATTTTCTCTGCAAAATTGGTGTAGTTTTTGCCATTTTCAGGGGTTGTACTTTAACGAACTTCTCCTAGAGTTTTATTCAGATCAACATCAAACTTGGTCAATCAAATCTAAAGGCCTTTGCGAAGTTAAATTGGGAAGATCTTGAGATTTCGTTAAAGGGAGTGTCCATGGCGGCCTGACAAATTTCGATGTTTCGCCAAGAAAAAGGAAGTTGCTGTAACTCAGACATACAATGTCCAATCTGCCCCAAACTTCGCATGTTAGATAAGACTTCTGCCCTTAACAAATCTACATGCCCATATTCAATTATAGTCATAGCGCCACCTGCTGGCAACAGGAAGTGACATATTTTATGCTGAGACAAACTACTCCTAGAGATTTTTTGACATTAATGTATTTTTGTGGTCAGTCTAATCTAAAGGCCTGTGTAATGTTAAATTGTGGCAATCTTGAGTTTTTGTTAAAGAGCTTGTCCATGGCAAAAATGATAAAATTTGATATCTCGCCACAGCAAGAGAAGTTGTTGTAACTCAGGCATAAAATGTTTGATCTTCCCCAAACTTCACATGTTCGATAAGAGTGCAGCCCTGAACACATCTGAAGGCCAATATTCCATTATAATGATAGCGCCACCTGCTGGCAACAGGAAGATTGGCAAATATATGGAAAAAACATTGATATAATCTACTTATATTTATGAGTTTAAACGCATATTTCTCACCGTTCACCTATTTACTAAAGCCACTCGCTGCCGGTGAGCCCGGGTGCGAGGGCCCGTTCATCGCTGCTTGCAGCTTTAATTAGGGCCCGAGCACCGATGGTGTGAGGACCCTCTTGGAATTGCTCCGTTTATTATTATTATTATTATTATTATTATTATTATTCTCTAAGATGAATCGCATTTTTGAGAGCCTAAACATGCTCGAAAAGTCATGAAACTTTGCACACTCCTCAGAACTGGCGAAAATTTACGTCTGATATGGGTTTCAGAAGTGGGTGTGGCAAAATGGCTCGACAGCGCCACCTATACACGTTCAACGGTGTGAGCCTCGAGCTACGTTTCACGTACATGTATGAAAATTGGTATACACATGTATCTCTCCAATACCTACAAAAAAGTCTCTTGGAGCAAAATCCGAAACCCAACAGGAAGTCGGTTATTTTTAATTTTATGAGCAAATTTTGTGTCATTTTTGTCATTTCCATGCGTTGTATTTTAACGAACTCCTCCTAGAGATTAATTCAGATCAACACCAAAGTTGGTATGACTAATCTAAAGGCCTTTGCGATGTTAAATTGCGAAGATTTTGAGTTTTCGTTAAAGGGCGTGTCCGTGGCGGCCTGGCGCATTTCGATGATTCGCCATGAAAAATGAAGTTGCTATAACTCAGACATACAATGTCCAATGTGTCCAAAACTTCACATGTTTAATAAGACTCCTGACCTGAACAGATTGACATGCCCATATTCAGTTATAGTCATAGCGCTACCTATAGGCAACAGGAAGTGACATATTTTACACTTCGACAGACTACTCCTAGAAATTTTTTGACATCAATGTCTTTTTTATGGTCAGTCTAATCTAAAGGCCTGTGCAATGTTAAATTGTGAAGATCTTGAGTTTTCGTTAAGGGGCGTGTCCATGGCGGCGTGACAAAATTCAAAGTCTCGGCATGGGAATAAAAGATGTTATAACTCAGGCATAAAATGTCCGATCTTCCCCAAACTTCACATGTGTGATAAAAATCCTGGCCTGAACAGATCTGAAGGCCAATATTCCATCGGGTGTGGCAAAATGGCTCGATAGCGCCACCTATACACTTTCAACGGAGTGCGCCTCGAGCTATGTTTCATGTACATGTACAAAAAGTGGTACACACATGTAACACACCAATACCTACAAAAAAAGTCTCTTGGTATGAAATCCTAATCCCAACAGGAAGTTGGTTATTTTGAATTTTCCCTGCAAAATTGGTGTTGTTTTTGCCATATTCAGGGGTTGTACTTTAACGAACTCCTCCTAGAGATTTATTCAGATGAACACCAAACTTGGTCAGTGTAATCTAAAGCCATTTGTGATGTTAAATTGCGAAGGACTTGAGGTTTCGTTATAGGGTGTGTCCATGGCGGCCTGACAAATTTCGATGTTTCGCCATGAAAAAGGAAGTTGCTGTAACTCAGACATACAATGTCCAATCTGCCCCAAACTTCACATGTTGGATAAGACTCTTGACCTGAACAGATCTACATGCCAATATTCAGTTATAGTCATAGCGCCACCTATTGGCAACAGGAAGTGAAATATTTTACACTGCGACAAACTACTCCTAGAAATTTTATGACATCAATGTTATTTTTGTGGTCAGTCTAATCTAAAGACCTGTGTGATGTTTAGTTGTGAAGATCTTGAGTTTTCGTTAAAAGGCGTGTCCATGGCGCCGTGACGAAGTTCGATGTGTCGCCATGGGAATAAAAGATGTTATAACTCAGGCATAAAATGTCCGATCTTGCCCAAACTTCACATGTGTGATAAGGGTCCTGGCCTGAACAGATCTGAAGGCCAATATTCCATTGGGTGTGGCAAAATGGCTCGATAGCGCCACCTATACACTTTCAACTGAGTCCGTATACACTTTCAACGGAGTGCGCCTCAAGCTATGTTTCACGTACATGCACAAAAATCGGTACACACATGTAACACACCAATATCTACGAAAAAGTCTCTTGGTACGAAATCCAAATCCAAACAGGAAGTCAGTTATTTAGAATGTTCTCTGCAAAATTGGTGTTGTTTTTGGCATTTTCAGGGGTTGTACTTTAACGAACTCCTCCTAGAGATTTATTCAGATCAACATCAAACTTGGTCAGTTAAATCTAAAGGCCTTTGCGACGTTAAAGTGGGAAGATCTTGAGATTTCGTTAAAGGGAGTGTCCATGGTGGCCTGACAAATTTCGATGTTTCGCCATAAAAAAGGAATTTGCAGTAACTCAGACATACAATGTCCAATCTGCCCCAAACTTCGCATGTTAGATAAGACTTCTGCCCTTAACAGATCTGCATGCCCATATTCAATTATAGTCATAGCGCCACCTGCTGGCAACAGGAAGTGACATATTTTACGCTGAGACAAACTACTCCTAGAGATTTTTTGACATTAATGTATTTTTGTGGTCAGTCTAATCTAAAGGCCTGTGTAATGTTAAATTGTGGCAATCTTGAGTTTTTGTTAAAGAGAGTGTCCATGGCAAAAATGAAAAAAATGTATGTCTTGCCACAGCAAGAGAAGTTGTTGTAACTCAGGCATAAAATGTTTGATCTTCCCCAAACTTCACATTTTCGGTAAGAGTGCAGCCCTGAGCACATCTGAAGGCCAATATTCCATTATAATGATAGCGCCACCTGTTGGCAACAGGAAGATTGGCACATATATGGAATAAACATTGATATATTCTACTTATATTTATGAGTTTAAACGCATATTTCTCACCGTTCACCTATTTACTAAAGCCACTCGCTGCTGGTGAGCCCGGGTGCGAGGGCCCGTTCATCGCTGCTTGCAGCTTCAATTATTATTATTATTCTTCTTCTCCAGAATGAATCGCATTTTTGAGGGCCTAAACATACTCAAAAAGTCATGAAACTTTGCACACACCTCAGAACCGGCGAAAATGGACATCTGATATGGGTTTCAGAAGTGGGTGTGGCAAAATGGCTCGACAGCGCCACCTATACATGTTCAACGGTGTGCGCCTCGAGCTATGTTTCACGTACATGTATGAAAATCGGTACACACATGTAACTCTCCAATACCTACAAAAAAGTCTCTTAGAGCAAAATTCTAAACCCAACAGGAAGTCGGTTATTTTTAATATTATGAGCAAATTTTGTGTCATTTTTGCCATTTCCATGAGTTGTATTTTAACGAACTCCTCCTAGAAACTTATTCAGATCAACACCAAATTTGGTATGCCTAATCAAAAGGCCTTTGCGATGTTAAATTGCGAAGATTTTGAGTTTTTTTGAGTTTTTTGTTAAAGGGCGTGTCCGTGGCGGCCTGGCGAATTTCGATGATTCGCCATGAAAAATGAAGTTTCTATAACTCAGACATACAATGTCCAATGTGCCCAAAACTTCACATGTTTAATACGACTCCTGACCTGAACATATTTACATGCCCATTATCAGTTATAGTCATAGTGCCACCTATAGGCAACAGGAAGTGACATATTTTGCACTTCGACGGACTACTCCTAGAAATGTTTTGACATCAATGTCTTTTTTATGGTCAGTATAATCTAAAGGCCTGTGCAATGTTAAATTGTGAAGATCTTGAGTTTTCGTTAAGGGCTGTGTCCATGGCGCCGTGACAAAATTCAAAGTCTCGCCATGGGAATAAAAGATGTTATAACTCAGGCATAAAATGTCAGATCTTCCCCAAACTTCACATGTGTGATAAAAGTCCTGGCTTGAACAGATCTGAAGGCCAATATTCCATCAGGTGTGGCAAAATGGCTCGATAGCGCCACCTGTACACTTTCAATGGAGTGCACCTCGAGCTATGTTTCACGTACATGTACAAATATTGGTACACACATGTAACACACCAATACCTACAAAAAAGTTTCTTGGTACGAAATCCTAATCCCAACAGTAAGTCGGTTATTTTGAATTTTCCCTGCAAAATTGGTGTTGTTTTTGCCATTTTCAGGGGTTGTACTTTAACGAACTCCTCCTAGAGATTTATTCAGATGAACACCAAACTTGGTCAGTGTAATCTAAAGCCACTTACGATGTTAAATTGCGAAGGACTTGAGGTTTCGTTAAAGGGCGTGTCCATGGTGGCCTGACAAATTTCGATGTTTCGCCATGAAAAAGAAAGTTGCTGTAACTCAGACATACAATGTCCAATCTGCCCCAAACTTCACATGTTGGATAAGACTCTTGACCTGAACAGATCTACATGCAAATATTCAGTTATAGTCATAGCGCCACCTATTGGCAACAGGAAGTGAAATATTTTACACTGCGACAAACTACTCCTAGAAATTTTATGACATCAATGTTATTTTTGTGGTCAGTCTAATCTAAAGACCTGTGTGATGATTAGTTGTGAAGATCTTGAGTTTTCGTTAAAAGGCGTGTCCATGGCGCCGTGACGAAGTTTGATGTGTCGCCATGGGAATAAAAGATGTTATAACTCAGGCATAAAATGTCCGATCTTGCCCAAACTTCACAAGTGTGATAAGGGTCCTGGCCTGAACAGATCTGAAGGCCAATATTCCATTGGGTGTGGCAAAATGGCTCGATAGCGCCACCTATACCCTTTCAACTGAGTGCATATACACTTTCAATGGAGTGCGCCTCAAGCTATGTTTCACGTACATGTACAAAAATCAGTACACACATGTAACACACCAATATCTACGAAAAAGTCTTTTGGTACGAAATCCGAATCCAAACAGGAAGTCAGTTATTTAGAATGTTCTCTGCAAAATTGGTGTTGTTTTTGGCATTTTCAGGGGTTGTACTTTAACGAACTCCTCCTAGAGATTTTTTCAGATCAGCATCAAACTTGGTCAGTTAAATCTAAAGGCCTTTGCGAAGTTAAATTGGGAAGATCTTGAGATTTCGTTAAAGGGAGTGTCCATGGCGGCATGACAAATTTTGATGTTTCGCCATGAAAAAGGAAGTTGCTGTAACTCAGACATACAATGTCCAATCTGCCCCAAACTTCGCATGTTAGATAAGACTTCTGCCCTTAACAGATCTACATGCCCATATTCAATTATAGTCATAGTGCCACCTGCTGGCAACAGGAAGTGACATATTTTACGCTGAGACAAACTACTCCTAGAGATTTTTTGACATTAATGTATTTTTGTGGTCAGTCTAATCTAAAGGCCTGTGTAATGTTAAATTGTGGCAATCTTGAGTTTTTGTTAAAGAGCGTATCCATGGCAAAAATGACTAAATTTGATGTCTCGCCACAGCAAGAGAAGTTGTTGTAACTCAGGCATAAAATGTTTGATCTTCCCCAAACTTCACATGTTCGATAAGAGTGCAGCCCTGAACACATCTGAAGGCCAATATTCCATTATAATGATAGCGCCACCTGCTGGCAACAGAAAGATTGGCACATATATGGAATAAACTTTGATATATTCCACTTATATTTATGAGTTTAAATGCATATTTCTCACCGTTCACCTATTTACTAAAGCCACTCGCTGCCGGTGAGCCCGGGTGCGAGGGCCCGTTCATCGCTGCTTGCAGCTTTAATTATTATTATTATTCTTCTCCAGGATGAATCGCATTTTTGAGGGCCTAAACATACTCAAAAAGTCATGAAACTTTGCACACACCTCAGAACCGGCGAAAATGTACATCTGATATGGGTTTCAGAAGAGGGTGTGGCAAAATGGCTCGACAGCGCCACCTATACATGTTCAACGGTGTGCGCCTCGAGCTATGTTTCACGTACATGTATGAAAATCGGTACACACATGTAACTCTACAATACCTACAAAAAAGTCTCTTAGAGCAAAATTCTAAACCCAACAGGAAGTCAGTTATTTTTAATATTATGAGCAAATTTTGTGTCATTTTTGCCATTTCCATGAGTTGTATTTTAACGAACTCCTCCTAGAAATTTATTCAGATCAACTCCAAATTTGGTATGCCTAATCTAAAGGCCTTTGCGATGTTAAATTGCGAAGATTTTGATATTTCGTTAAAGGGCGTGTCCGTGGCGGCCTGGCGAATTTCGATGATTCGCCATGAAAAATGAAGTTGCTATAACTCAGACATACAATGTCCAATGTGCCCAAAACTTCACATGTTTAATAAGACTCCTGACCTGAACATATTTACATGCCCATATTCAGTTATAGTCATAGCGCCACCTATAGGCAACAGGAAGTGACATATTTTACACTTCGACAGACTACTCCTAGAAATTTTTTGACATCAATGTCTTTTTTATGGTCAGTATAATCTAAAGGCCTGTGCAATGTTAAATTGTGAAGATCTTGAGTTTTCGTTAAGGGGCGTGTCCATGGCGCCGTGACAAAATTCAAAGTCTCGCCATGGGAATAAAAGATGTTATAACTCAGGCATAAAATGTCCGATCTTCCCCAAACTTCACATGTGTGATAAAAGTCCTGGCCTGAACAGATCTGAAGGCCAATATTCCATCGGGTGTGGCAAAATGGCTCGATAGCGCCACCTATACACTTTCAACGGAGTGCACCTCGAGCTATGTTTCACGTACATGTACAAACATTGGTACACACATGTAACACACCAATACCTACAAAAAAGTCTCTTGGTACGAAATCCTAATCCCAACAGGAAGTCGGTTATTTTGAATTTTCCCTGCAAAATTGGTGTTGTTTTTGCCATTTTCAGGGGTTGTACTTTAACGAACTCCTCCTAGAGATTTATTCAGATGAACACCAAACTTGGTCAGTGTAATCTAAAGCCATTTGCGATGTTAAATTGCGAAGGACTTGAGGTTTCGTTAAAGGGCGTGTCCATGGTGGCCTGACAAATTTCGATGTTTCGCCATGAAAAAGGAAGTTGCTGTAACTCAGACATACAATGTCCAATCTGCCCCAAACTTCACATGTTGGATAAGATTTTTGACCTGAACAGATCTACATGCCAATATTCAGTTATAGTCATAGCGCCACCTATTGGCAACAGGAAGTGAAATATTTTACACTGCGACAAACTACTCCTAGAAATTTTATGACATCAATGTTATTTTTGTGGTCAGTCTAATCTAAAGACCTGTGTGATGTTTAGTTGTGAAGATCTTGAGTTTTCGTTAAAAGGCGTGTCCATGGCGCCGTGACGAAGTTTGATGTGTCGCCATGGGAATAAAAGATGTTATAACTCAGGCATAAAATGTCCGATCTTGCCCAAACTTCACATGTGTGATAAGGGTCCTGACCTGAACAGATCTGAAGGCCAATATTCCATTGGGTGTGGCAAAATGGCTCGATAGCGCCACCTATACACTTTCAACTGAGTGCATATACACTTTCAACGGAGTGCGCCTCAAGCTATGTTTCACGTACATGTACAAAAATCGGTACACACATGTAACACACCAATATCTACGAAAAAGTATCTTGGTACGAAATCCGAATCCAAACAGGAAGTCAGTTATTTAGAATTTTCTCTGCAAAATTGGTGTTCTTTTTGGCATTTTCAGAGGTTGTACTTTAACGAACTCCTCCTAGAGATTTATTCAGATCAACATCAAACTTGGTCAGTTAAATCTAAAGGCCTTTGTGAAGTTAAATTGGGAAGATCTTGAGATTTCGTTAAAGGGAGTGTCCATGGCGGCCTGACAAATTTCGATGTTTCGCCATGAAAAAGGAAGTTGCTGTAACTCAGACATACAATGTCCAATCTGCCCCAAACTTCACATGTTAGATAAGACTTCTGCCCTTAACAGATCTACATGCCCATATTCAATTATAGTCATAGCGCCACCTGCTGGCAACAGGAAGTGACATATTTTACGCTGAGACAAACTACTCCTAGAGATTTTTTGACATTAATGTATTTTTGTGGTCAGTCTAATCTAAAGGCCTGTGTAATGTTAAATTGTGGCAATCTTGAGTTTTTGTTAAAGAGCGTGTCCATGGCAAAAATGACAAAATTTGATGTCTCGCCACAGCAAGAGAAGTTGTTGTAACTCAGGCATAAAATGTTTGATCTTCCCCAAACTTCACATGTTCGATAAGAGTGCAGCCCTGAACACATCTTAAGGCCAATATTCCATTGTAATGATAGTGCCACCTGCTGGCAACAGGAAGATTGGCACATATATGGAATAAACGTTGATATATTCTACTTATATTTATGAGTTTAAACGCATATTTCTCACCGTTCACCTCTTTACTAAAGCCACTCAATGCCGGTGAGCCCGGGTGCGAGGGCCCGTTCATCGCTGCTTGCAGCTTTAATTATTATTATTATTCTTCTTCTCTAAGATGAATCGCATTTTTGAGAGCCTAAACATGCTCGAAAAGTCATGAAACTTTGCACGCACCTCAGAACTGGCGAAAATTTACGTCTGATATGGGTTTCAGAAGTGGGTGTGGCAAAATGGCTCGACAGCGCCACCTATACACGTTCAACGGTGTGCGCCTCGAGCTACGTTTCACGTACATGTATGAAAATTGGTATACACATGTATCTCTCCAATACCTACAAAAAAGTCTCTTGGAGCAAAATCCGAAACCCAACAGGAAGTCGGTTATTTTTAATTTTATGAGCAAATTTTGTGTCATTTTTGTCATTTCCATGCGTTGTATTTTAACGAACTCCTCCTAGAGATTAATTCAGATCAACACCAAAGTTGGTATGCCTAATCTAAAGGCCTTTGCGATGTTAAATTGCGAAGATTTTGAGTTTTCGTTAAAGGGCGTGTCCGTGGCGGCCTGGCGAATTTCGATGATTCGCCATGAAAAATTAAGTTGCTATAACTCAGACATACAATGTCCAATCTGCCCCAAACTTCACATGTTTGATGAGACTCCGAACCTGAACAGATTGACATGCCCATATTCAGTTATAGTCATAGCGCCACCTATTGGCAACAGGAAGTGACATATTTTACACTGCGACTAACTACTCCTAGAAATTTTATGACATCAATGTCTTTTTTGTGGTCAGTCTAATCTAAAGGCCTGTGCGATGTTAAGTTGTGAAGATCTTGAGTTTTCGTTAAGGGGCGTGTCCATGGCGCCGTGACGAAATTTGATGTCTCGCCAAGGGAATAAAAGATGTTATAACTCAGGCATAAAATGTCCGATCTTCCCCAAACATCACATGTGTGATAAGAGTCCTGGCCTGAACACATCTGTAGGCCAATATTCCATCGGGTGTGGCAAAATGGCTCGATAGCGCCACCTATAAACTTTCAACATAGCACGCCTCGAGCTCCGTTTCACGTTCATGTACAAAAATCGATACACACATGTAACACACCAGTATCTACAAAAAAGTCTCGTGATACGAAATCCTAATCCCAACAGGAAGTCGGTTATTTTGAATTTTCCCTGCAAAATTGGCGTTGTTTTTGCCATTTTCAGGGGTTGTACTTTAACGAACTCCTCCTAGAGATTTATTCAGATGAACACCAAACTTGGTCAGTGTAATCTAAAGCCATTTGCGATGTTAAATTGCGAAGGACTTGAGGTTCCGTTAAAGGGCATGTCCATGGCGGCCTGACAAATTTCGATGTTTCGCCATAAAAAAGGAAGTTGCTGTAACTGAGACATACAATGTCCAATCTGCCCCAAACTTCACATGTTGGATAAGACTCTTGACCTGAACAGATCTACATGCAAATATTCAGTTATAGTCATAGCGCCACCTATTGGCAACAGGAAGTGAAATATTTTACACTGCGACAAACTACTCCTAGAAATTTTATGACATCAATGTCATTTTTGTGGTCAGTCTAATCTAAAGACCTGTGTGATTTATAGTTGTGAAGATCTTGAGTTTTTGTTAAAAGGCGTGTCCATGGCGCCGTGACGAAGTTCGATGTGTCGCCATGGGAATAAAAGATGTTATAACTCAGGCATAAAATGTCTGATCTTGCCCAAACTTCACATGTGTGATAAGGGTCCTGTCCCGAACAGATCTGAAGGCCAATATTCCATTGGGTGTGGCAAAATGGCTCGGTAGCGCCACCTATACACTTTCAACAGAGTGCATATACACTTTCAACGGAGTGCGCCTCAAGCTATGTTTCACGTACATGTACAAAAATCGGTACACACATGTAACACACCAATATCTACGAAAAAGTCTCTTGGTACGAAATCCGAATCCAAACAGGAAGTCAGTTATTTAGAATTTTCTCTGCAAAATTGGTGTAGTTTTTGCCATTTTCAGGGGTTGTACTTTAACGAACTTCTCCTAGAGTTTTATTCAGATCAACATCAAACTTGGTCAATCAAATCTAAAGGCCTTTGCGAAGTTAAATTGGGAAGATCTTGAGATTTCGTTAAAGGGAGTATCCATGGCGGCCTGACAAATTTCGATGTTTCGCCAAGAAAAAGGAAGTTGCTGTAACTCAGACATACAATGTCCAATCTGCCCCAAACTTCGCATGTTAGATAAGACTTCTGCCCTTAACAAATCTACATGCCCATATTCAATTATAGTCATAGCGCCACCTGCTGGCAACAGGAAGTGACATATTTTATGCTGAGACAAACTACTCCTAGAGATTTTTTGACATTAATGTATTTTTGTGGTCAGTCTAATCTAAAGGCCTGTGTAATGTTAAATTGTGGCAATCTTGAGTTTTTGTTAAAGAGCTTGTCCATGGCAAAAATGACAAAATTTGATATCTCGCCACAGCAAGAGAAGTTGTTGTAACTCAGGCATAAAATGTTTGATCTTCCCCAAACTTCACATGTTCGATAAGAGTGCAGCCCTGAACACATCTGAAGGCCAATATTCCATTATAATGATAGCGCCACCTGCTGGCAACAGGAAGATTGGCAAATATATGGAAAAAACATTGATATAATCTACTTATATTTATGAGTTTAAATGCATATTTCTCACCGTTCACCTATTTACTAAAGCCACTCGCTGCCGGTGAGCCCGGGTGCGAGGGCCCGTTCATCGCTGCTTGCAGCTTTAATTAGGGCCCGAGCACCGATGGTGTGAGGACCCTCTTGGAATTGCTCCGTTTATTATTATTATTATTATTATTATTATTATTATTATTATTATTATTATTCTCTAAGATGAATCGCATTTTTGAGAGCCTAAACATGCTCGAAAAGTCATGAAACTTTGCACACTCCTCAGAACTGGCGAAAATATACGTCTGATATGGGTTTCAGAAGTGGGTGTGGCAAAATGACTCGACAGCGCCACCTATACATGTTCAACGGTGTGCGCCTCGAGCTACGTTTCACGTACATGTATGAAAATTGGTATACACATGTATCTCTCCAATACCTACAAAAAAGTCTCTTGGAGCAAAATCCGAAACCCAACAGGAAGTCGGTTATTTTTAATTTTATGAGCAAATTTTGTGTCATTTTTGTCATTTCCATGCGTTGTATTTTAACGAACTCCTCCTAGAGATTAATTCAGATCAACACCAAAGTTGGTATGCCTAATCTAAAGGCCTTTGCGATGTTAAATTGCGAAGATTTTGAGTTTTCGTTAAAGGGCGTGTCCGTGGCGGCCTGGCGAATTTCGATGATTCGCCATGAAAAATGAAGTTGCTATAACTCAGACATACAATGTCCAATGTGTCCAAAACTTCACATGTTTAATAAGACTCCTGACCTGAACAGATTGACATGCCCATATTCAGTTATAGTCATAGCGCAACCTATAGGCAACAGGAAGTGACATATTTTACACTTCGACAGACTACTCCTAGAAATTTTTTGACATCAATGTCTTTTTTATGGTCAGTCTAATCTAAAGGCCTGTGCAATGTTAAATTGTGAAGATCTTGAGTTTTCGTTAAGGGGCGTGTCCATGGCGCCGTGACAAAATTCAAAGTCTCGGCATGGGAATAAAAGATGTTATAACTCAGGCATAAAATGTCCGATCTTCCCCAAACTTCACATGTGTGATAAAAATCCTGGCCTGAACAGATCTGAAGGCCAATATTCCATCGGGTGTGGCAAAATGGCTCGATAGCGCCACCTATACACTTTCAACGGAGTGCGCCTCGAGCTATGTTTCATGTACATGTACAAAAAGTGGTACACACATGTAACACACCAATACCTACAAAAAAGTCTCTTGGTATGAAATCCTAATCCCAACAGGAAGTTGGTTATTTTGAATTTTCCCTGCAAAATTGGTGTTGTTTTTGCCATATTCAGGGGTTGTACTTTAACGAACTCCTCCTAGAGATTTATTCAGATCAACATCAAACTTGGTCAGTTAAATCTAAAGGCCTTTGCGACGTTAAATTGGGAAGATCTTGAGATTTCGTTAAAGGCAGTGTCCATGGTGGCCTGACAAATTTCGATGTTTCGCCATAAAAAAGGAAGTTGCAGTAACTCAGACATACAATGTCCAATCTGCCCCAAACTTCGCATGTTAGATAAGACTTCTGCCCTTAACAGATCTGCATGCCCATATTCAATTATAGTCATAGCGCCACCTGCTGGCAACAGGAAGTGACATATTTTACGCTGAGACAAACTACTCCTAGAGATTTTTTGACATTAGTGTATTTTTGTGGTCAGTCTAATCTAAAGGCCTGTGTAATGTTAAATTGTGGCAATCTTGAGTTTTTGTTAAAGAGAGTGTCCATGGCAAAAATGAAAAAAATGTATGTCTTGCCACTGCAAGAGAAGTTGTTGTAACTCAGGCATAAAATGTTTGATCTTCCCCAAACTTCACATTTTCGATAAGAGTGCAGCCCTGAACACATCTGAAGGCCAATATTCCATTATAATGATAGCGCCACCTGCTGGCAACAGGAAGATTGGCACATATATGGAATAAACATTGATATATTCTACTTATATTTATGAGTTTAAACGCATATTTCTCACCGTTCACCTATTTACTAAAGCCACTCGCTGCTGGTGAGCCTGGGTGCGAGGGCCCGTTCATCGCTGCTTGCAGCTTCAATTATTATTATTATTCTTCTTCTCCAGAATGAATCGCATTTTTGAGGGCCTAAACATACTCAAAAAGTCATGAAACTTTGCACACACCTCAGAAGTGGGTGTGGTTTCAGAAGTGGGTGTGGCAAAATGGCTCGACAGCGCCACCTATACATGTTCAACGGTGTGCGCCTCGAGCTATGTTTCACGTACATGTATGAAAATCGGTACACACATGTAACTCTCCAATACCTACAAAAAAGTCTCTTAGAGCAAAATTCTAAACCCAACAGGAAGTCGGTTATTTTTAATATTATGAGCAAATTTTGTGTCATTTTTGCCATTTCCATGAGTTGTATTTTAACGAACTCCTCCTAGAAACTTATTCAGATCAACACCAAATTTGGTATGCCTAATCTAAAGGCCTTTGAGATGTTAAATTGCGAAGATTTTGAGTTTTCGTTAAAGGGCGTGTCCGTGGCGGCCTGGCGAATTTCGATGATTCGCCATGAAAAATGAAGTTGCTATAACTCAGACATACAATGTCCAATGTGCCCAAAACTTCACATGTTTAATAAGACTCCTGACCTGAACATATTTACATGCCCATATTCAGTTATAGTCATAGCGCCACCTATAGGCAACAGGAAGTGACATATTTTACACTTCGACAGACTACTCCTAGAAATTTTTTGACATCAATGTCTTTTTTATGGTCAGTATAATCTAAAGGCCTGTGCAATGTTAAATTGTGAAGATCTTGAGTTTTCGTTAAGGGGCGTGTCCATGGCGCCGTGACAAAATTCAAAGTCTCGCCATGGGAATAAAAGATGTTATAACTCAGGCATAAAATGTCCGATCTTCCCCAAACTTCACATGTGTGATAAAAGTCCTGGCCTGAACAGATCTGAAGGCCAATATTCCATCGGGTGTGGCAAAATGGCTCGATAGCGCCACCTATACACTTTCAACAGAGTGCACCTCGAGCTATGTTTCACGTACATGTACAAACATTGGTACACACATGTAACACACCAATACCTACAAAAAAGTCTCTTGGTACGAAATCCTAATCCCAACAGGAAGTCGGTTATTTTGAATTTTCCCTGCAAAATTGGTGTTGTTTTAGCCATTTTCAGGGGTTGTACTTTAACGAACTCCTCCTAGAGATTTATTCAGATGAACACCAAACTTGGTCAGTGTAATCTAAAGCCATTTGCGATGTTAAATTGCGAAGGACTTGAGGTTTCGTTAAAGGGCGTGTCCATGGTGGCCTGACAAATTTCGATGTTTCGCCATGAAAAAGGAAGTTGCTGTAACTCAGACATACAATGTCCAATCTGCCCCAAACTTCACATGTTGGATAAGATTTTTGACCTGAACAGATCTACATGCCAATATTCAGTTATAGTCATAGCGCCACCTATTGGCAACAGGAAGTGAAATATTTTACACTGCGACAAACTACTCCTAGAAATTTTATGACATCAATGTTATTTTTGTGGTCAGTCTAATCTAAAGACCTGTGTGATGTTTAGTTGTGAAGATCTTGAGTTTTCGTTAAAAGGCGTGTCCATGGCGCCGTGACGAAGTTTGATGTGTCGCCATGGGAATAAAAGATGTTATAACTCAGGCATAAAATGTCCGATCTTGCCCAAACTTCACATGTGTGATAAGGGTCCTGGCCTGAACAGATCTGAAGGCCAATATTCCATTGGGTGTGGCAAAATGGCTCGATAGCGCCACCTATACACTTTCAACTGAGTGCATATACACTTTCAATGGAGTGCGCCTCAAGCTACGTGTCACGTACATGTACGAAAATCGGTACACATATGTAAGACACCAATAGTTACAAAAAAGTCTCTTGGTGCGAAATCCGAATCCCAACAGGAAGTCGGTTATTTTGAATTTTCCCTGCAAAATTGGTGTTGTTTTTGCCATTTTCAGGGGTTGTACTTTAACGAACTCCTCCTACAGATTTATTCAGATCAACACCAAACCTGGTCAGTGTAATCTTAAGCCCTTTGCAATGTTAAATTGCGAAGATCTTGAGGTTTCGTTAAAGGGCGTGTCCATGGCGGCCTGACAAATTTCGATGTTTCGCCATTAAAAAGGAAGTTGCTGTAACTCAGACATACAATGTCCAATCTGCCCCAAACTTCACATGTTAGATAAGAATTCTGCCCTTAACAGATCTACATGCCCATATTCAGTCATAGTCATAGCGCCACCTGCTGGCAACAGGAAGTGTCATGTTTTACACTGCAAAGAACTACTCCAAGAAATTTTATTACATCAACATTTTATTTTGGTCAGTCTAATCTAAAGGTTTTTGCAATGTTAAATTGTGGAGATCTTTAGATTTTGTTAAAGGCCGTGTCCATGGCGCTGTGACAAAATTTGATGTCTCGCCATAGGAAGAGAAGTTGTTGTAACTCAGGCATAAAATGTTCATTATTTCCCAAACTTTACGTTAAGTTTTAAGCCAGATGCACGGATTGTCTCCATCACCTTTTGCAGGCGGCTGTCGTGCTCTTCCAGAGTAGTTCCGAACACAAGAAAATCATCCATATAAACGACTGTGCCCTCGTGATCATGCAGTAGTTCTTGCATACTCCTTTGGAATATTTCTGGTGCTGATGTTATCCCGAATGGGAGCCGTTTAAAACAGTATCGACCATTTGGTGTTATAAAGGTTTTTTGTTCTCAGAGTAAACGCAACAACGTATCTGACTTGCAACACACACAGCAACAGCTGTGCTCACTCAAGGTGATTTTTGTTAATCAAACAACCAATCACAAATATACACACTCTCATTACTCATCATGTGACATTTCATTCAGCTTAATCAAATCAGACATAAATATCAATCAATAAAGAGAAAGAAAAAAACTAACAAAACGAAAACAAAAACAATACACATTGAGAGCACACGGTTAACACCCCCACTTGCTCTCACATTGTTAACAAAGTATAAACACATAATTTTCCAAAAATCAATGCTTCAAACTTCATCAATTTACACTTGGTTACAGGCTTTGTCAACACATCTGCTACCATCTCATTAGTGGGACAATACACTAATGTAATGTCACCATTATTTACAGAAGACCTAATAAAATGGTACTTGATGTCTACATGTTTGCATCTTTGCCTGCTCACAGGATTTTTCGCTAAGGCAATTGTACCTTGATTATCTTCATATACCTTAGGTTGCGAGTACTGACATGTATCAAGATTTTCCAACAGTTGTTTAAGATAGAGACACTCCTGTATGGTTGTGGCTAGGGCTATATACTCTGCCTCACAGGTGGACAGTGCGACAGTTGGCTGTTTCTTTGTTTTCCATGAAATCAAAGCACCGCATTCAGTTAGACTTACACAATAGCCTGTTGTACTACGTCTGTCATTGCTAGCCGCCCAGTCTGCATCACTGTATGCTCTTATTCCCAGTGTCTCATTACATTTTCTATAACACAGTTCTTTGTCAAGTGTACCTTTAAGATACCTCAGTACATGTTTAACTGTGGACCATTGCTCAACAGTTGGCTCTGTGAAATATTGTGACAGTTTGCTTACAACAAAACTTATATCAGCTCTAGTACAGATGGACAAATAGATGAGGCTTCCCACTGCCTCTCTATATTTTTTCACATCAATCATCTTTTCGGCATCATTAGTATAGTCAAGTTTTTGTTCACAAGTAGTCGATCTAGGTTTGCAATCCTGCATGTTAAATCTTTGCAATATTTTTGTCACATATTTTGCTTGTGACATTCTCATACAGTTGTCACTCTGGTTAAAATCAACACCTAAAAAATGCCTTAATTTGCCCAAGTCTTTCATTTGGAATCTTTCCGTAAGCATGTCCTTCACACGTCTAAGAACATTTTCATCACTCGCCACAATCAACAAATCATCAACCCATATTACAATGATCACTTTTTCATTGGCTGTTTCCCATGTATACACACAATAGTCAGCTTGATTCTGCACAAAGTGGTTTTTGGTCAAGTACTCATGTAGTACCTTGTTCCAGTTTCTGCCCGATTGTTTTAACCCATACAATGACCTTTCTAATTTACAAACCAATTTTTTCCAATTCTTTATTTATATAGCGCTTTAAACAAAATACATTGCGTCAAAGCAACTGAACAACATTCATTAGGAAAACAGTGTCAATAATGCAAAAATGATAGTTAAAGGCAGTTCATCATTGGATTCAGTTATGTCATCTCTGTTCAGTTAAATAGTGTCTGTGCATTTATTTGCAATCAAGTCAACGATATCGCTGTAGATGAAGTGTCCCCAACTAAGCAAGCCAGAGGCGACAGCGGCAAGGAACCGAAACTCCATCGGTGACAGAATGGAGAAAAAAACCTTGGGAGAAACCAGGCTCAGTTGGGGGGCCAGTTCTCCTCTGACCAGACGAAACCAGTAGTTCAATTCCAGGCTGCAGCAAAGTCAGATTGTGCAGAAGAATCATCTGTTTCCTGTGGTCTTGTCCTGGTGCTCCTCTGAGACAAGGTCTTTACAGGGGATCTGTATCTGGGGCTCTAGTTGTCCTGGTCTCCGCTGTCTTTCAGGGGTGTAGAGGTCCTTTCTAGGTGCTGATCCACCATCTGGTCTGGATACGTACTGGATCCGGGTGACTGCAGTGACCCTCTGATCTGGACACAGACTGGATCTGGTGGCCACGGTGACCTCGGAACAAGAGAGAAACAGACAAATATTAGCGTAGATGCCATTCTTCTAATGATGTAGCAAGTACATAGGTTGTTATGGGAAGTGTTTCCGGTTCCGGTTTACCTAATTAATGCAGCCTAAAAATCCTTTAACGGATTTGGATAATAAAAGCATATTAGTATGTTATGTGTATGCCAGGTTAAAGAGATGGGTCTTTAATCTAGATTTAAACTGCAAGAGTGTGTCTGCCTCCCGAACAATGTTAGGTAGGTTATTCCAGAGTTTGGGCGCCAAATAGGAAAAGGATCTGCCGCCTGCAGTTGATTTTGATATTCTAGGTATTATCAAATTGCCTGAGTTTTGAGAACGTAGCGGACGTAGAGGATTATAATGTAAAAGGAGCTCATTCAAATACTGAGGTGCTAAACCATTCAGGGCTTTATAAGTAATAAGCAATATTTTAAAATCTATGCGATGCTTGATAGGGAGCCAGTGCAGTGTTGACAGGACCGGGCTAATATGGTCATACTTCCTGGTTCTAGTAAAAACTCTTGCTGCTGCATTTTGGACTAGCTGTAGTTTGTTTACTAAGCGTGCAGAACAACCACCCAATAAAGCATTACAATAATCTAACCTTGAGGTCATAAATGCATGGATTAACATTTCTGCATTTGACATTGAGAGCATAGGCCATAATTTAGATATATTTTTGAGATGGAAAAATGCAGTTTTACAAATGCTAGAAACGTGGCTTTCTAAGGAAAGATTGCGATCAAATAGCACACCTAGGTTCCTAACTGATGACGAAGAATTGACAGAGCAACCATCAAGTCTTAGACAGTGTTCTAGGTTATTACAAGCAGAGTTTTTAGGTCCTATAATTAACACCTCTGTTTTTTCAGAATTTAGCAGTAAGAAATTACTCGTCATCCAGTTTTTTATATCGACTATGCAATCCATTAGTTTTTCAAATTGGTGTGTTTCACCGGGCTGCGAAGAAATATAGAGCTGAGTATCATCAGCATAACAGTGAAAGCTAACACCATGTTTCCTGATGATATCTCCCAAGGGTAACATATAAAGCGTGAAGAGTAGCGGCCCTAGTACTGAGCCTTGAGGTACTCCATACTGCACTTGTGATCGATAGGATACATCTTCATTCACTGCTACGAACTGATGGCGGTCATATAAGTACGATTTAAACCATGCTAATGCACTTCCACTGATGCCAACAAAGTATTCAAGTCTATGCAAAAGAATGTTGTGGTCAATTGTGTCAAATGCAGCACTAAGATCCAATAAAACTAATAGAGAGATACACCCACGATCAGATGATAAGAGCAGATCATTTGTAACTCTAAGAAGAGCAGTCTCAGTACTATGATACGGTCTAAATCCTGACTGGAAATCCTCACATATACCATTTTTCTCTAAGAAGGAATATAATTGTGTGGATACCACCTTTTCCAGTATCTTGGACAGAAAAGGGAGATTCGAGATTGGTCTATAATTAACTAGTTCTTTGGGGTCAAGTTGTGGTTTTTTGATGAGAGGCTTAATAACAGCCAGTTTGAAGGTTTTGGGGACATGTCCTAATGACAATGAGGAATTAATAATAGTCAGAAGAGGATCTATGACTTCTGGAAGCACCTCTTTCTGGCTGTTCCATGTAAATTTCGTGATCTATTGGTGCGTTCAGGTAGGCAGTTTTTACATCCATGTGGTGCAAAATCAGATTTTCTTGTACTGCTTTTTGTATTATCACTCGGATACTTGTCAAGTTAGCCGTAGGGGAAAAAGTCTCTTCATAATCGACACCTCTCTTCTGGCTGTATCCCTTGGCTACATAACGTGCTTTGCACTTTTCAGATCCATCTATGTTATTCTTAATCGCATAAACCCATCTACCCCCCACTGCTTTCTGACCTTCAGGCAAACTACTCAGGGTAAATGTGTGGTTTTCTCTAAGTGACTGCATTTCCTCATCCATTGCAGTGACCCACTCTTTTGATCTGTCCGAGGTTACAGCTTCTGTGAAAGTTACAGGTATATTACATGTCACTCTATAACAGTAATCTATGTTGATCTGCACCTGATCAGTTTCCTCATCAGATGCCTGTTGAGAAACATAGTCATGGAGATAGTCTGGCCTCTTTCTCACTCTAGAAGGGTATCTTGGAGGCTCAGGCATAGCTTCAACTGATTGGGTCTGAGGACTACTACTCAGTTTCTCCTCTTTGACTGAAGCCTGGTCACTTGCTAGACTTGAATTTACATCCTGCCTAGTTCTCTTGGCTTTCTGCTTCAGAACATCATCATCATCATCATCAACAACTATGGTAGTCTGAGTCTGTTGCTCAACACGGGTCTTAGAAAGAAACTTAACCAACCTGTGCTTTTGTACTTTCCTGCTGTCAGGGAAATAGACAATGTATGCTGGACTGCTTTTATCATAACCAATAAAAACACCCTTCTCACTTCTTGGATCCAGCTTTCTTTAATCTTGTTTATAAACAAAACACTCTGAACCAAACTTTTGCATCCTGGCAAGATTGGGCCGTCTCCCTGTCATCATCTGAACTGGTGTATGTTTGGTGCGTCTGTTAAAGCACCTGTTCCTGATTATGGCTGCGGTCTGCACTGCATAAGGCCATAAATCTTTAGGTAGCTCACTCTCTATCAGCATGCACCGTGCCATGTCAAAAAGTGTACGCCAATTTCGCTCTGCCGTACCATTTTGGTGGGGAGAATATGGCGCAGAAGTCTCGTGTATCATACCATTCTTAACCAACAGAGTTTTGTATTGCTTTGAAGTAAACTCAGTGCCATTGTCTGATCGAAGACGCTGAATTTTACCATATGGGGCCATATCAGCAAGAAACCTCTCCGTTGCTTGTAGTGTGTCACTTTTACTTTTAAGACAATATACAAACAAGGCACTGGTATAATCATCAGTGAATGACAAAACATATTTATACCCCTCTCTGGACTCTGGGTGAATTGGACCGGCCAAATCTGTGTGCACTAGCTCTAGAGGCCTTTTGGCTCTTACATCAGGCTTTCTGTTTCTGGTTTGTTTAAACATGCCTCGGGTGCACACTTCACAAGTTATAGGTTTGTTTGTTGAACCTTCAATTTTCATACCATCAACAACACCTTCTAATCTCTGCACATCATCAAAATTACAATGTCCCAGTATCTCATGCCATGTTTTTAAATCATAACATCCATTCACTTGGTCATCACATCTATCAGGTACTGTATGTAAATAATATAATCTATCATGTAAACGAATGGGAAATGTTGTACCGTGATTGTGCACCAGAATGTCCTCATCTTTCCTGAATGTCACGCTTGCTCCACTGGAAGCCGCTGCTTGCACCGAAAATATGTCCTGTGGGTATGAGGGAATGTACAGCGCCCGTCTCAGCACTGTTTTTAGGTGGCGTCCGCGAATGTCCACCAAGCATACCTCAGCATCACCTCTGCGCTCTGTTACTCCTTTACACCTTGTGCCGTCAGCAAGCTCCATGTAATGAGTCCCTGCCTGGAACTCATCATCGAACCTCTTAAACTTGGAGATGTCGGTGACGATATGCGAGGTTGCCCCGCAGTCGACCATCAGGCCCCTCACGTCGACACCCTGGATGTTTGGCTGGGATCCTGCCACTCCATCGGTCACCCTGAAAACATACTCGTCGGTCGCTTCCTCGGTGACCCTCCATGTTGCGTCCTGGCGCCGTCTCCTCCTGCAGGTTACGTCGCGATGAGTATTACTCTTGCAGTGGCTGCACCACAGTTTGCGCCGGCAAGCGCGGGCAATGTGTCCCTTCAGACCGCATCTATGGCACACTACATCCGCTGCAGCCCGTTCAGTTGAGTCAGCACTGGTTGGTCTCGCAGGCCACTGTTTTGTCCGCACCGCCATTACATTATCCTCTGCAGCTGGAGAACGCATCTTTTCGATGTCCTCGTAGCTCCGAAGCTTTGTTTTAAATTCAGCAAACGTTATCCTGTCATCCGATTGCGTTATATGGATGGCGAACCGTTTAAAAGTCTCAGGAAGGCCCTTTAGAACCATAGCCACCAGCAGTCCGTCACTCAAAGTCTCTCCAGCATTTCGTAAAGCCGTGATAGCAGTTTCAGCACGAATAAAATATTCAGTCACACTCTCGCTGCTTGATTTTTGAAGCGAGGTTAGCTCAGTATACAGGCTTATTACTCGTGGCTTTCCTTTACCTGCATAGTAGTCTCTTAAAATCTTTAGCGCTGCGCCCCCATCGTCGGCTGCTTCTCGCATTACAAGCGACAAACTTTTATCGTCCAAGAACTGGATTAATTCTGCATATGCCTCGGCATTTGAAGCCGCTTCTTCCGGTGTCTCCGCACCTGCTGATTCTGTAGTAATTATCTCTTTCAGACCTTGCAGCCGGAGGTGGCCCAAAAACTTAACCTCCCAAAGTTCATAATTCTTTTCATCCCCGTCGAACAGCAGTGTTGGGGAGTAACTAGTTACATTTAACGGTGTTACGTAATTTAATTACAAAATTATTGTAACTGTAATTAGTTACAGTTACTAAGAAAAAATGAGTAATTAAATTACAGTTACTTATGAAATTTTGAACGATTACAAAGTGGATTACATTTGAATATTTACACACATCCACATACAGATTTAACTGATTTCTTTCCCAAATTGCACTGACTATTCTGAGACATACCGCCCCTAATAATTTCCGGGATGCGGAAACACAAGTCTAGTTTGTAGAATCCAGTCATAAAAACGGAATGCCTAACGCGGACGGAATATGGCACATTTTGGATGACTAAATCAAAAGTAGGTCAGTACACTTGAATCAAAACATGACTTGGACAAGTGTCTGTGAATATTAAGCCCCAAAAATGCAATATATGACTCCTGCACGTTCTGTGTGTCTGTGGAAATCAGGCGCGGACTGGACACCGGGAGAACCGGGATAATTCCCTGTGGCCTGGCAGCCGATTTTGCCCGCTAATTTAATATCATTATTTTATAATAGCCTGCCGAATGTACTAAAGCGATCATTTGCGAATCCGCCATTTGATAATTAAATCTCTAATAAATCATGAAGTGTTAGTCATGACTCGCGCGCTTTCCGCGCCTCCGCCAAACGGTTTGGATCAGACTCCGAGTAATCAATGCGAGAGAGAGAGTGGACTGTGGAAGCGCACAGCTGGAGCAGAGAAGCAGAACTACTGTTCAGGGTTTCAGGTCAGTTTCATCTGTAAAGATGCTTTTTTGTCTTTGTTTTTTTATTTATTTAATCAAGCAGCAGCACGTTGCTCATCAGTCATCACTCAAAATAGGCTACTATATAAAGGACATCATTATTATCTGTAGTAATGTTACAGTAGTAATTT
This sequence comes from Carassius carassius, assembly GCF_963082965.1. Classification (NCBI taxonomy): domain Eukaryota; kingdom Metazoa; phylum Chordata; class Actinopteri; order Cypriniformes; family Cyprinidae; genus Carassius; species Carassius carassius. The sequence continues at coordinate 2,666,924 of NC_081788.1, forward strand.
AGCTGAAAAACAATCAGATTTTTTTTATAGGTTTAGGGGGAGCTACGGACAGACAACAACACAACCCTTACGAAAATTAAGTTTTTAATATATTACTATAAATCCAGAGAAAATAGTTACTATTGTTTAACTGTGGTAACCAAAAATTTAAAATGATTTTACAAATTGAGTTATTTAAAAATAAATACAAATCCATTTGCAAAAAAACAAAACAAAACAAGGTTATTGTATAGGCTAAAAAAAGCATGGTCAATTTTTGTAAGGGAAAAACATGACTCGTGTACAGTATTAGGATTTTTCTATAAAGATATTGTAGTATTGTAGAGTATTGTATTGTAAAGTATAGTTTTGTTCAATCTTGAGTATTAAAGTCATGAGAGAGATGGAGAACAGGGCAAAATAAAGAGACTGAAGAGAAAAATGGAAGTGAAGGTGCAGTTCAGGAGAGAACTTTTAATTATTTTGCATGTCCCCAAATTAAAGATTTAAACCTTTTTTTATCTCAGGTCCATACCAAAAATAGTTTTGTCCATGAATTTGTTTGTATGAGTTTGAATTTTCCAGTCTGAATTTTTTTCCCAGTCCCCCCCTCCTGTAAATTAATGGCAAAGACATGGTTTGATTTACTACACATAGGCCTACTGAAGCTCGCAGTGTTTTCAACCTCTGCTGCCTCAATATAGGAGTACACGAGCACATAAACATAATTTCTAGAACTGTTCTGTGTCACTTCATGTGCATTTTACTTATTTTGAGAAAACCATCATCATATCATATACAAAGAGACAGCAGTTTAAAAAAACACCAATGTTTCAGGAGTTTATTACACAGAATACGACACATGCTTATTAGATAACTGTATTTAAGTTGATGTATATGCTTTTATTTATTATTCTTTAATTTTCACAAATTTAGAAAAGTAATCAAAAAGTACTCAAAAGTAATTAGTTACATTACTTTAATAAAGTAACTGAAAAAGTTACACTACTATTACATTTTAAACAGGGTAACTTGTAATCTGTAACCTATTACATTTCCAAAGTAACCTTCCCAACACTGTCGAACAGTAGCCGCGACCAGCGACCGCTATGTTCCGTTTTTCTGGCGTTAGGCCTACTCATGGCTCTACTTAAACAAACGCTTGACTTCTTGACTTTCTGGGCCCATAACCTGTTCACAGAGTAAACGCAACAACGTATCTGACTTGCAACACACACAGCAACAGCTGTGCTCACTCAAGGTGATTTTTATTAATCAAACAACCAATCACAAATATACACACTCTCATTACTCATCATGTGACATTTCATTCAGCTTAATCAAATCAGACATAAATATCAATCAATAAAGAGAAAGAAAAAAACTAACAAAACGAAAACAAAAACAATGCACATTGAGAGCACACGGTTAACATTTTTAATTTTGAGCTTTCTTCATCCAGAGCCATCTGCCAAAATCCACTGGCAGCATCCAGAGTTGTGTACACCTTACTTCCAGCCAGTTTGTGCAAGATGCTGTCTGTGGTCGGCAAGATGAATTTTTCTCTTTTCACGTTCTCGTTTAGTTTAGTGAGACCTACACACATTCTTACTTTACCGTTTGGCTTTATCACAGGCACCATAGGCGCTACCCATTCTGTAGGCTCCGTCACACGCTCTATTATTCCATTTTCCTCCATTCGCCTAAGCTCCTCATCTACTTTAGGTAGCAGCGGAATGGGTATGCGGCGAGGGGCTACGACGCTGTATGGCTTAGCATTTTCTTTTAGGACTATTTTTATGGGGTCTCCTTTAAGCAGCCCTAATTCCCCAAACACACTGACTTCTTCAATGTCTTGTATTAGACCCAGACGAACACCGACAGATCTACTCAGTAAATTATCACAAGTAGACTTTGCCACTATTACTCTAAAGTAACAGTCTGTTGTTTTTCTTCATTTTGTCTCTAGCGTCTTAGCTAGGAATTGCCCCAAATGGACCACTTTTCCTCCTGGACTTTCCAGTTTAGAGGTGACTGGACTAAGTTTCGGCTTGACACGCAGGCCGCTATATGTAGCCTCATTTATTATTGTCGTGTCAGCACCAGAATCAATCTTGAAGCTGACTGGAGTGTGGCATATCGCTAGTGTTGTGCGCCATGGTGGCTCTGTATCTGTGATGACTTCATCCACTGTAGCTTCATTCTTGGTCATAGTCTCATTTATTGATCCTAAGAATAAGCTGTCAACTTCTTCAGTCACTTCTTGTATCATTCTGGTTTTGCATTTGTAATTTTGTGGCATTTGTTACATTCTCTGTCTTTAGCTGGACATTTGTCTCTTGCATGTCTGCGTCCACATCTACCACAGTTTTTCTTTTCATTTTCTTTTCGTCCTCCTGCTGCCTCATATTGTGTTTTTTTCCACTTATTTTTATAAACTTTTGATTTCACTTCATCAACGTGCCCTGATGCACCAGCCTCGCTGTTCTGTTGCTTCACTAACTCAGAATGCCTGGCCATGTCAACTGCTTTTTTCAGAGTAAGGTCACTTGTCATTTGCAGCTTCAATGAAAGATCTTTGTCTTTAATCCCTATGACACGTCTATCTCTTATTTCCTCCTCCTTTTCATGAAAGTCACAGTGGGCTGCGAGTTCATACAAGTGCCTTATGTACTGTTCAACGGACTCACCCGCCTCTTGTGTCCGCGAATGAAAACGTGCTCTCTCAAAAATCACATTTCTTTTGGGCACGAAGTGCACGTCAAACAGCTTCAGCACATGGTCAAAATCCTCCTCCTCTCCCTCGTCATCATTCGGCGAGACGAATGAATTGTACACTTGCTCTGCCTCCGGGCCCATAGAATAAATCAGTGCGCTGACCTGAACATCGGCTGGCTCTTTGTTATGCTTCGTTGCTATACGGTACCGGGAGAAGCGTTGTTTCCAATCGGGCCAATCCTCCGGTTTAGCGAAGTTAAGCTGCTCCGGCGCCGAAAACTTTGCCATCCTGTCCGGTTTTCTCCTGTCAAACTACTTCCTTTAGTCAGCGTACTGTGTCGCTTCACTTCTGACAACATGTGAAGTGTACTATCTTCGTGTAATATATATATATGAGGAGACAGTAGATCTTCTTTAACTCTCTTTATTTCAACATGACGCAACCGCATACACATGAATCTCTCCTGTGTTATCTTCCTGTATATCCGTCACGCATACGTAAGTACTGACGTATGCCCAATCACAGAACATAACTGGTTCACGTGACAAGATCACACCTCCCGCAGTATGCTATCCGATGATCCAATCAGAACGCAACGCGCCTAGCGCGGGAACAGAACAGACTGGGCATATGCCTAACCCCAGGTTCACACACTGTCTGTGATGCGCCTTTTTTCTGAGCCCATATTAACGGATCAGAGTGTTCACACTGCACGCAGTAAAAAGCTAGAGATAAAAACATGCAATAATAAATAATATCTAGCACATGAGCATAGAGAGAGTTGTTAGTGCACAGGACGCAGTTATAGTGAGAGGAGACACGTTTTAAGTGTGCACACTCTCTCCGGGCAAGAGCAGCGTGTATCTAAGCAAGCACGTCTGGTTTTGTGACAGAGCAAAGGAAATCTGTGTGCGAACAGAGAGATTCACGCTCGTGCATTATTTTTATGCGCTTTCGCGTTACAATAACACGCTCTCGCTGCTGCTTCTGCACCGCAGACACATACTCTATATGCATTGCAAACTATTATGTGTGAACCTGTATAATCTATTTCAACACCTGAGGCACCACTACAGTTAATGAGATCTATGATGCATGGCAAAAAAGAAAAAAAAAGTCCCTGCACGGGATTTTTTTTTTTTTTTTTTTTTTTGCCAAAAGACTATAAATTTTATTACACCTCACTGAGAGATAAGCTATATTGCATATGTGGGCTTGTTTTAGTATCGTTTCACCAGAACCACTAACTAAACATTAGTGCTCTCAGTAGCTCTATACTGACCATCCTGAGCACTGAAGTTTGTTTGAAGTTTGCACTGAGTTTATGTGCATAGAACATGTAACACATTAAAAACGGTGTTTCTTCATTGAAAAAGCACATTAGTTCATTAGTCAGAGAGATATTTCATGTTGTCAAGTTTTGCAGTTAACATTGTGAAAAGCTACATTGTCTCACTGAGATATAAGCTGTATTGTATATTTGGGCTTGTTTTAGCTTCGTTTCACACGTTAAACATTAGTGGTCTCAGCAGCTCTATACTGACAATCCTGAGCACTGAAGCTGTAACATAAGTTTATGTGCATAGAACATGTAAAACATTAAAAAACAGTTTTTCTGCATTGCAAAAAAACACATTAGTTCATTAGTCAGAGAGATATTTCATGTTGGCAAGTTTTGCAGTTAACATTGTAAAAAGCTACATTCTCTCACTGAGATATAAGCTGTATTGCATATGTGGGCTTGTTTTAGCATCGTTTCACCAGAACCATCAACTAAACATTAGTGTCCTCAGTAGCTCTATACTTACAATCCTGAGCACTGAAGCTGTAACATAAGTTTATGTTCATAGAACATGTAAAACATTAAAAAACAGTTTTTCTGCATTGCAAAAAAACATATTAGTTCATTAGTCAGATAGATATTTCATGTTGGCAAGTTTTGCAGTTAACATTGTAAAAAGCTACATTCTCTCACTGAGAGATAAGCTGTATTGCATATGTGGGCTTGTTTTAGCATCGTTTCACCAGAACCACTAACTAAACAGTAGTGCTCTCAGTAGCTCTATACTGACAATCCTGAGCACTGAAGCTGTAACATAAGTTTATGTGCATAGAACATGTAAGATATTAAAAACTGTTTTTTTCTGCATTGCAAAAAACACATTAGTTCATTAGTCAGAGAGATATTTCATGTTGGCAAGATTTGCAGTTAACATTGTAAAAAGCTACATTCTCTCACTGAGAGATAAGCTGTATTGCATATGTGGGCTTGTTTTAGCTTCGTTTCACCAGAACTACTAACATAAGTTTTTTTGCATATAACATCTAACACATTTAAAACTGTCTCACTGCATTGCAGAAATCATTTTATTTCATAAGACATAAGCATCTTTCAGTTTGGCAAGATTTGCACTGAATATTGAATGAAGCAGCTTTCTCTCATAGAGAGACAAGCTTTTGAGCAGATTTGGGCTAGATTTCACTTCATTTGAACAGAAGCACTATTTCAATATTACTGGTCTCAGAAACCTGTAAACTGACAATCTTGAGCATTGAAGTCCTAACATTTGTTTTTCTGCATATAACTTCTAACACATTAAAAACTGTCTTACAGCATTGCAAAAACATTGTATTTCACAAGGCATAAGCATCTTTCAGTTTGGCAAGATTTGCACTGAATATTGAATGAAGCAGCTTTCTCTCATAGAGAGACAAGCTTTTGAGCAGATTTGGGCTAAATTTCACTTCATTTGAACAGAAGCACTATTTCAACATAGCTGGTCTCAGAAACCTGTAAACTGACAATCTTGAGCATTGAAGTCCTAACATATGTTTTTGTGCATATAACTTCTAACACATTAAAAACTGTCTTACAGCATTGCAAAAACATTGTATTTCATAAGGCATAAGCATCTTTCAGTTTGGCAAGATTTGCACTGAATATTGAATGAAGCAGCTTTCTCTCATAGAGAGACAAGCTTTTGAGCAGATTTGGGCTAGATTTCACTACATTTGAACAGAAGCACTATTTCAACATTACTGGTCTCAGAAACCTGTAAACTGACAATCTTGAGCATTGAAGTCCTAACACAAGTTTTTGCGCATATAACTTCTAACACATTAAAAACTGTCTCACTGCATTGCAAAAAACATTGTATTTCACAAGGCATAAGAATCTTTCAGATTGGCAAGTTTTGCACTAAACATTAAATGAAGCAGCTTTCTCTCATTGAGAGAGAAGGTTTTAAGCAGATTTGGGCTAGATTTCACTTCATTTGAACAGAAGCACTATTTCAACATTACTGGTCTCAGAAACCTGTAAACTGACAATCTTGTGCATGGAAGCTCTAACATAAGTTTTTGTGCATATAACTTCTAACACATTAAAAACTGTCTTACAGCATTGCAAAAACATTGTATTTCATAAGGCATAAGCATCTTTCAGTTTGGCAAGATTTGCACTGAATATTGAATGAAGCAGCTTTCTCTCATAGAGAGACAAGCTTTTGAGCAGATTTGGGCTAGATTTCACTACATTTGAACAGAAGCACTATTTCAACATTACTGGTCTCAGAAACCTGTAAACTGACAATCTTGAGCATTGAAGTCCTAACACAAGTTTTTGTGCATATAACTTCTAACACATTAAAAACTGTCTCACTGCATTGCAAAAAACATTGTATTTCACAAGGCAAAAGAATCTTTCAGATTGGCAAGTTTTGCACTAAACATTGAATGAAGCAGCTTTCTCTCATTGAGAGAGAAGGTTTTAAGCAGATTTGGGCTAGATTTCACTTCATTTGAACAGAAGCACTATTTCAACATTACTGGTCTCAGAAACCTGTAAACTGACAATCTTGTGCATGGAAGCTCTAACATAAGTTTTTGTGCATATAACTTCTAACACATTAAAAACTGTCTTACAGCATTGCAAAAACATTGTATTTCGTAAGGCATAAGCATCTTTCAGTTTGGCAAGATTTGCACTGAATATTGAATGAAGCAGCTTTCTCTCATAGAGAGACAAGCTTTTGAGCAGATTTGGGCTAGATTTTACTTCATTTGAACAGAAGCACTATTTCAACATTACTGGTCTCAGAAACCTGTAAACTGACAATCTTGAGCATTGAGGTCCTAACATAAGTTTTTGTGCATATAACTTCTAACACATTAAAAACTGTCTTACAGCATTGCAAAAACATTGTATTTCATAAGGCATAAGCATCTTTCAGTTTGACAAGATTTGCACTGAAAATTTAATGAAGCAGCTTTCTCTCATAGAGAGACAAGCTTTTGAGCAGATTTGGGCTAGATTTCACTTCATTTGAACAGAAGCACTATTTCAACATTACTGGTCTCAGAAACTTGTAAACTGACAATTTTGAGCATTGAAGCCCTAACATAAGTTTTTGTGCATATAACTTCTAACACATTAAAAACTGTCTCACTGCACTTCAGAAATCATTTTATTTCATAAGACATAAGCATCTTTCAGTTTGGCAAGTTGTGCACTGAATATTGAATGAAGCAGCTTTCTCTCATAGAGAGACAAGCTGTTGAGCAGATTTGGGCTAGATTTCACTTCATTTGAACAGAAGCACTATTTCAACATTACTGGTCTCAGAAACCTGTAAACTGACAATATTCAGCATTGAAGTCCTAACATATGTTTTTGTGCATATAACTTCTAACACATTAAAAACTGTCTTACAGCATTGCAAAAACATTGTATTTCATAAGGCATAAGCATCTTTCAGTTTGGCAAGATTTGCACTGAATATTGAATGAAGCAGCTTTCTCTCATAGAGAGACAAGCTTTTGAGCAGATTTGGGCTAGATTTCACTTCATTTGAACAGAAGCACTATTTCAACATTACTGGTCTCAGAAACCTGTAAACTGACAATCTTGAGCATTGAAGTCCTAACATTTGTTTTTGTGCATATAACTTCTAACACATTAAAAACTGTCTTACAGCATTGCAAAAACATTGTATTTCACAAGGCATAAGCATCTTTCAGTTTGGCAAGATTTGCACTGAATATTGAATGAAGCAGCTTTCTCTCATAGAGAGACAAGCTTTTGAGCAGATTTGGGCTAAATTTCACTTCATTTGAACAGAAGCACTATTTCAACATAGCTGGTCTCAGAAACCTGTAAATTGACAATCTTGAGCATTGAAGTCCTAACATATGTTTTTGTGCATATAACTTCTAACACATTAAAAACTGTCTTACAGCATTGCAAAAACATTGTATTTCATAAGGCATAAGCATCTTTCAGTTTGGCAAGATTTGCACTGAATATTGAATGAAGCAGCTTTCTCTCATAGAGAGACAAGCTTTTGAGCAGATTTGGGCTAGATTTCACTACATTTGAACAGAAGCACTATTTCAACATTACTGGTCTCAGAAACCTGTAAACTGACAATCTTGAGCATTGAAGTCCTAACATAAGTTTTTGTGCATATAACTTCTAACACATTAAAAACTGTCTCACTGCATTGAAGAAAACATTTTATTTCATTAGACATAACCCTCTTTCAGTTTGGCAAGTTTTGCACTAAACATTGAATGAAGCAGCTTTCTCTTATTGAGAGAGAAGGTTTTAAGCAGATTTGGGCTAGATTTCACTTCATTTGAACAGAAGCACTATTTCAACATTACTGGTCTCAGAAACCTCTAAACTGACAATCTTGAGCATTGAAGCTCTAACATAAGTTTTTGTGCATATAACTTCTAACACATTAAAAAGTGTCTTACAGCATTGCAAAAACATTGTATTTCATAAGGCATAAGCATCTTTCAGTTTGGCAAGATTTGCACTGAATATTGAATGAAGCAGCTTTCTCTCATAGAGAGACAAGCTTTTGAGCAGATTTAGGCTAGATTTCACTTCATTTGAACAGAAGCACTATTTCAACATTACTGGTCTCAGAAACCTGTAAACTGACAATCTTGAGCATTGAAGTCCTAACATAAGTTTTTGTGCATATAACTTCTTACACATTAAAAACTGTCTTACAGCATTGCAAAAACATTGTATTTCACAAGGCATAAGCATCTTTCAGTTTGGCAAGGTTTGCACTGAATATTGAATGAAGCAGCTTTCTCTCATAGAGAGACAAGCTTTTGAGCAGATTTGGGCTAAATTTCACTTCATTTGAACAGAAGCACTATTTCAACACAGTCTCACTCTCTACTCGTCAAATGTCTGACGCATGGTCAAGGGATCTGGCGTCCCTTTTTTGACGCACTGGGTATACCTTTGGCGTCTTTTTTCAACGTGGGGGTAGACCGATAGACTTCTATAGAACTCAGCAGCGTTGAAATTTGACGTCTTGGATCAGCACACCACAACCCGTTGTCTGCCTCGTATGGGTCGAGACTACACTAAATAAAAATAAAAAGGAATAGGTTACAAAAAATGATCTATGCCAAGGTGAGTCAAATGGCGGCCCCCAGATCATTTTTATCTGGCCCTCCAACTGGTTTTTTGACGTTTAAAAAGCCTCGCAATCTGATATCAAAGCGCCCTCTGCGCAAAGGTTTAGCGCGTTCATCAGCGGTGAGTTCATCAACGCTCACCTGCGGGGAAAATGGCATTCAGAGGTGAGTTTAACAACGCTCACCTGCAGGGAAAACGTACTCGGTTACTAAACGTAACCTCGGTTCTCTCTAGAAGAGCGAACGAGTACTGCGTCTTAGCTAAGACGCTACGGGAAAAGTCTCTTTTCACGAAATACTGAAGCAAAAAATTATCCTTAATTTTGTATTTTTGTAAAGCGCATTTGCAGCAGTACACAGCCATAGGCGAGACGGCTCGTTCGCTCATTGGCTTGTTCTGCGGCAACTGCACAGCCTATCGAGTGCGGGCTGATGCAACATCACTTCTTCCCCTTCTTGCCACTTCCCGCCGAAACGGGTGTGGCCCAACCTATAAAAGGAGCTCGAAAAGGCTGACTCACCTGATTTATTTCATCGCCGAAGCGAACCAGAGTGAATCGTGCGCACGGCAGAGAACGCAGTACTCGTTCGCTCTTCTAGAGAGAACCGAGGTTACGTTTAGTAACCGAGTACGTTCTCTTACGAGAGCTCTCTCGTACTGCGTCTTAGCTAAGACGCTACGGGAACCCAATGTAAAACGCCGTGCGCGCAGGGATCACAGACCAATAAACCTGAAGCAACGCTCAGGATTTACAGTGCACAGTCACCTGAGGGACTCACAGAGAGTCCAGGACAGAAAAGGGAAAAAGCCCTCCGTCCCATATCTAGCAGCATCCGTAGATGCGGCAATATGACGTCACACAGCCGAGGCAAGGCCTGACCAATGTGGCAATGCGGGTCTTACGCAATACTGCCCATATAACAGTCGGCAGCGCATAGCGCTCGTGAACTCAGAATTCCCCTCAGGGCCCTGATTCGCCTATACGGACAGCAGCCTTGCTTGCAAGGTGGGAACCTCCAGGTTATAGAACCTGATAAATGTAGACGGCGAGGCCCAACCTGCCGCCATACATATATCCTGCAAGGAGATCCCAGTAGACCACGCCCACGACGAGGCGATGCCTCTTGTGGAGTGTGCTCTGACGCCCAACGGGCACTGAAGGCCCCTGGAAGCGTAAGCTAACGCTATGGCGTCAACTATCCATCTGGATAGAGTCTGTCTCAAAACAGCCATTCCCTTGGAACGCCCACCGAACGAGACAAATAGCTGCTCCGTCTGCCGAAAGGCAGCAGAGCGAGACACATAAGCTCTTAAAACCCTGACAGGGCAAAGAAGACTCGAGTCTCCATCCTCCCCTGACACCGGCAGGGCAGACAGGGCAATAACCTGAGCCCGAAACGGTGTGTTGAGGGATTTCGGCACATAACCGTGCCTAGGTTTGAGTATGACTCTTGAGTCATTGGGCCCAAACTCCAAGCACGACTGGCTCACCGAGAGCGCGTGCAAATCACCCACACGCTTCACAGAAGCGAGAGCCAACAAGAATACTGTCTTGA